>NW_027498433.1:0-155294 GCF_021521415.1 Bidens hawaiensis | reverse complement strand
ATGATCCTGAGGAACATGTAGTCAGTATAGAGAAAGGATGGAGATCAATCCCATTCCTAAGAGACTTAAAGAAGCTTGTTTATGCAAGGGTTTCGGATCCACACTGACAGGATCTGCATTTAAATGGCTGCTAAGTCTTCCTCCCTTTTCAGTTACTTCTTTCTCACATTTAGTTAACTTGTTCAACAATCAATTTTCCTGGTAGTAGGGAAAATTGAGAAGTTAACTAGTGATTTATACCGAGTTATCCAACCTAGTGATGAATCCATTAGGGATTTTGTTAAAAGGTTTGGCAGGGAAGCACTGGAAATCCCCAATCTTGATATGGCTACTGCTGTTGAAGCATTCAAGATGGGACTTCAGAGGGCTCCCCCTTTTATGATAATCTTGTGATGACTCCTTGCAGGTCCTTAGATAAAGTCAGAAACAGGGCACTCAGATTCATACGGTTGGAAGATGACAAGAGGATCAGGGTGTTGGAATTACGTATGCCCGAGACACATACTTAAACTAATGTGGCTAACTGTGTTTGATCCAAGTCGGGTCATACCCAATAACAAGCTAGACAACACCAAATGTATTCTTTTAGTGATTTGATCATTTAAGACGAATACCGAACACTACGTGTTTAGAAAATTGGTTTTTCTAAACAAACACACTTGAGGATTTAAATAAATTATCTGGATAATTTGTTTATATAAATAAATTATTTAATTGGTTAAATAATTACATAAATGTATGCACAATTTTATAAAAAGTGAGTTTTATAAAATAAATGGAGTGTTTTAAATGGTTAAAACAAAACACAAAAAAAAAAACAAAAAAAAAAAACAAAACGGCCACCCCATGTGGGTGGAGGGTTTGGTCCCATCCAACCTTTTGTCCTTTTGTGTTGACCACCTTTTATTAATAACCATTCACAAGACATGCATTTTGGTTCTTGTCTCATTTTGAATTTCAAGTAATCAAAAACATCCTCTCTTTCTCCCTCTAAACTCACGGCCACTTTGGCCAATTTTGGGGAGTTTTGTGAGCTTCATAAGTGTTCAATTCCTAGCATAAAGTTGGTGTTGTTGCTACAAAGCTTGGGGTATACAAAGCTTGAGGGTTTCTCCTTTGCAACCTTGCCATTTGAAGACATCATCATCTTCATCCACCTACATCTTCTTCTAAAGGTAGAAGAGGTACATTTTACATTTTGTGAGCATTTTGTTCTTGTAATATTGATCCTTGTTCTTGGGGTTTTAGTTTTAACATAATGTATGTTCATAACAAGTTTTAAAATCTTAGCTTCCGTTGCGTTTTCTAGTTAAATATGGTTACTTGAACTTTGATATTCTTGTTTAAAACCCAACAATGGCATCAAGAGCCGGTTACAAGGACTTATGCTTCTTACATGTTCATAGATTTCGGGTTTTTCATGGGTGAAAAAGGGGTCCGAAATTTTGGTGGATTTTACCCCTCATGGATTTGTAAGATCTTGACATGCATGGAAAGATCTTAGGAAACCATTATTAACATTTGGATGTTGAAAATAAAATAAAAAAAAATAATAAAAATTTGGGCCGTAGCCTCTTGGGGGGGGGGGGGCCGATTTTATTTGGTGATTTTGGGCATTGGTTGCTTAGGTTGCATGCTTAGAACATTTGGTATGTTTGGATGTGTCATAACCGAAACCTAGACCTTGGATGTGTTGATTGTTGTTTGTGTATGTTGATTATGTTTATTATTCAATATGGTTGTAATAATTCATAATCTTAGGCTTGTGTAATTTATTTATTCATAAGTTGGTTTGTAATAAATAGATTAGTTGCATTTTCTTTTTTTTAGAAAAATATGTATTAGGATACATTTTGTAAAAATTGAAGATGCAAGAATTGGTGGATTTGGGCCTTGGACCGAAATTTTGGGCTTGTTGGGCCTCACCGGCCCATCATGGGATTCAAGCCCATTAGGCCCATAAATTTCACTCTTGGGCCAAGAAGACTTTTGGAAGTTTGGAGCCCATTAACAAGCCCAACAAGAACACAACAACTTGGAAAGGGATACTTGAAGCATTTGGATGCAAGGTCAAGTGGGAGTCAACATTCCATCCTGTGTCATGTTTTGTCCCTTAGGTGTGACTTAATGACCTATACTTGTTTCGGCTAACAAGTATGGTCAAACTTAGCGGTTCTCGGTTATGACTATATTTTGCATATGTATGCTTGGTTGTTTGTTTTACTTTATGTAATGTGTGGTTGATAGATATTAGGATATCCAAACCGTCACATAGGAACGACAACAAGCATAAAACGGGTTCTAATATATATTTGGTAATATCGCGTCAATTAGTTTAATTAAATGGGTTTATTAAAACTAAGCGATTACTCACATATAATAAAATTGGTTTTATTATAACTTGAACCTTGAAAATTGGTTTTCAAAATCGCCATATTACTAAATGCATGTTAGGATATGGCATAATGTTTTTCAAACTAGAATATTGGAAAACTTAAAAATCCCTTTTTCATAATTACCAAGGAAACAAGTCTAACACATCCTTTTGTATGACACTTAACGTATTAGGAACTTTAAATGGGATAAAGGTCACCTAACCATTTTGAGCAAACTAATATACTTAGGGTAATATTAACATATTTGTGGGATAAAGGTCACCTAACCACTTGTATGTTAATCTTACATGTTTATACAAGTAGGACGACTTGAATTGGAAACCATGTGATAAAGGTCACCTAAGCATGGGATCTAATGGTGTTGATGGGATAAACATGCCAACACGAAATAAGGATTTCGAATGGTCCCATACCTCTAGAAGTTGCAAAGGGTTGCAATTGTCAAGATTGACTACCTTGTTAAATCAAATAACGGGATAAAGGTCACCTAACCGAAATTTGATTTATCGTTGGATTCTAGAATTTAATTATTATTTAAAATTTGGAATAAAAGGGTTATTAATAATTAAATTGTTTGTAATACTAAAATAAAACTTTGTTAAATTTTGTAGATGGCCGCTAACAATGCAAACACCTCTACCCATAACACCCGTAACCTATCCTTAAGAACCATCCTTGAAAAGGATCGTCTAAACCATAATAACTTTATGGATTGGTATCGCAACTTGAGAATAGTTCTCAAACAAGAAGAGATATCATATGTCTTAGACGATCCCATCCCGACGAGCCTAACGTGGAAGATGAGGGAGGCGTATAACAATTGGGTCAAGTACACCAAGATTCGGTGCAAGCCTCTTGCCTCATGTTAGGGACTATGATTCCCGAAATCCAAAAGGATTTCGAGCATCATGGGGCATACGACATGATAACTCAATTGAAGGAAATGTTCCTTCAACAAGCTAGAGCGGAACGTTTCGAAACGGTTTCGAGCGTTTCATGCATGTCGTATGGAGGAAACCCAAAGCGTCTCATCTTATGTCCTAAAGATGAAAAGCTACATTGAAAAGCTTCGTAGGTTGAATTGTCCCGTATCTAATGAGTTGGCTACGGATTTGATCCTCAACTCTTTGACCAAAAGGTTTGAAACCTTTGTCA
The DNA here is from genome assembly GCF_021521415.1 of Bidens hawaiensis. NCBI lineage: Eukaryota > Viridiplantae > Streptophyta > Magnoliopsida > Asterales > Asteraceae > Bidens > Bidens hawaiensis. The sequence goes on along the minus strand of NW_027498433.1, from coordinate 151,743 downwards.
TGAATTATAACATGAATGGATGGGACAAAAGCATTGGTGAGCTTCACGCAATGCTAAGAACGGCCGAAGCGGGAATGGGTAAAAGGGTTTTACCCGTTCTAACAATCAATGAAGGAAAAAGGGGACATAACTCCAACCCCAAAGCAAGTGTTGCTAAGGGCAAGGGCCACGTCCAAGGAAAGGGAAAGAGGAAAGCCATCACGCCCACCAAACCGAAGGAAAAGAAGCAAAAGGTTGCGGCGCAAGATCCATGCTTTGAGTGTGGAGAGATAGGTCATTGGAAAAGGAATTGTCCGACCTATCTCAATGCGTTAAAAGATAAGAGGGATGCGGGGCATACCTCAGGTATTATCTTTACTATACATATTGAACTAAATGTTATTTCTTCAAATACATGGGTTACTTGATACCGGATGTGGAACTCACATTTGCAATTTGTTGCAGGGGTTCAAAGAAGTAAACAACTCAACAAAGGGGACATTAGTCTCTTTATGGGCAATGGAGCAAGAGTTGAAGTCCAAGCCCAAGGAGACTACATATTAAAGCTTCCAAGTGGTTTGGAAGTAATTTTGAAGAATGTTTTGTATGCTCCCTAAGTTAAGGAGAAACATTATTTCCGTGTCTCTTTTAAAACAATGTGGCTTTGATCTTAAGTTTATTGATTATGATATTCATGTTTTGTTGAAAGGCATGTTTTATTTAAAGCTATACCCATGAATGGTATATATGAAATAGATCAAAGTGGTATGTCACATAGTAGTTCAATGTACAATGTCAACACCAAGAAACTCAAGAAGGACTTGGGTGATTCCTATCTTTGGCATTGTCGCCTTGGACATATAAGCAAGAATCGCATGCAAACTCTTCGCAAGAGTGGTATTCTAGAAACAAATGAGTATGATTCATTTGATGTATGTGAATCTTGTTTACAAGGCAAAATGACAAAGCAACCCTTTAATAAAACTTTTGAAAGGTCAAAAGAATTATTGGGTATATACATTCGGATGTATGTGGTCCTTTTAGACCAATGACTAGGAATGGTGAAAGATACTTCATTACCTTTATTGACGATTATAGTCGTATGGTTATGTGTACTTAATGAAACACAAAGATGAAGCTTTTGAAATGTTCAAAGACTTCAAAACTGAAGTAGAAAGACAACTCAAGACCACAATCAAAGTACTTCGTAGTGATAGAGGAGGTGAATACCTAAGTGGTGTTTTTCAAGATCATCTTAAGAGTTGTGGAATTATTTCACAACTTACTCCACCTGGAACACCACAACATAATGGTGTGTGTCTGAAAGGAGAAATCGTACCCTATTAGATATGGTTTCGATCGATGATGGCTAGAAGCACTTACCTCTATCATTTTGGGGCTATGCTTTACTTTCCGCTGTTCGCATATTGAATATGGCTCCAACCAAGAAAGTGGAGAAGACACCTTTTGAAATATGGCATGGAAAGGCTCCATCGCTATCATTCTTAAAAGTTTGGGGTTGTGAAGCTTATGTAAAGCAATACACCCCAAACAAATTAGAAGTCCGATCCACTAAGTGTATCTTTATAGGTTATCCTAAAGATGATTTAGGATATTACTTTTACGATCCTAGTGAGCAAAATGTTATTATTGCTCGAAAGGGTAAGTTCTTGGAAACTAAGTTCCTTGAGGAAGGAACTAATAATAGAACAGTGAAATTTGATGAGGATCAAGAATCACAAGATGATACACAATTGGTTGATACTAGCACTCAACAAGAGGTTGTTGAAAGTGATCAAGTGGTTGATCAAAACACACAAAACGTTCGCAGATCTGGTAGAGTTAGCAATCCACCCGAAAGATATGGATTTTTTGTAGAAGGTTGCTACGTGGTAGATTCGGATGAACCAACCACATACCGTGATGCAATGTCCAAGAATGATTGTGACAAATGGCTTGAAGCCATGAACGTTGAGATGCAATCCATGTATGACAACCAAGTTTGGGAATTGGTTGAACCACCACTCAACTCCAAAGCTGTTGGAAGTAAGTGGGTTTTCAAAAGGAAAACTGATATGCATGGAAAACTTGGATACTTATAAAGCAAGACTTGTAGCTAAGGGTTTCACTCAAACTCAAGGGTTGATTATGATGAAACTTTTTCGCCTGTGGCAATGCTTAAGTCTATTAGGATATTATTTGCCATAGCTGCACATTATGATTATGAAATTTGGCAAATGGATGTCAAGACCGCTTTCCTAAATGGATATCTTGAGGAAGATGTCTATATGGTTCAGCCTGAAGGTTTTGTCGATCCAAAACATCCTAATAAAGTATGCAAGTTAAAGAAATCAATCTATGGATTGAAACAAGCATCTAGAACTTGGAATCATCGTTTTGATGAAGAAATCAAAAGTTTTGGGTTCATCAAAAACGCTGATGAGGCTTGTGTGTATAAGAAAGGCTAGTGGGAGTATAATTACCTTCTTAGTATTGTATGTCGATGACATCCTACTATTTGGAAATGACATTCCAACCATGGAAAGCGTTAAGGCTTGGCTTGGAAGTAGATTTTCCATCAAGGATCTTGGTGAAGCTGCCTATATTTTGGGAATAAAGATCTATAGGGATAGGTCAAGGCGCTTGATAGGTTTGAACCAAAGTACATACATTGATAAGATCTTGAAAGGTTCAAGATGGAAAACTCCAAGAAAGGTTTTGTACCTATTCAAAGAGGGACCATATTGAGTTCAGCTCAATGTCCAACTCAAAGGGTGAGCAAGAGATGATGAAACAAATCCCATATGCTTCTGCTATACGGATCCATCATGTATGCGATGATATGTACTAGACCGGATGTGTCATGCGCTTTGAGCATGACAAGCAGATACCAACAGAATCCAGAAACAGTCATTGGATGGCTGTTAAGAGCATATTGAAATACCTTAGGAGAACTAAGGATATGTTTCTGATATATGGATCTGGTGAGGAGGAACTCGCTATAAAAAGGTTACACGGATGCGAGCTTCCAAACTGATCGAGATGATTCTCGATCACAATCTGGGTATGTGTTCACTCTTAATGGAGGAGCTGTCTCTTGGAAGAGCTCAAAACAGGAAGTGGTAGCATTGTCCACTACAGAATCAGAATACATCGCCGCTTCATTGGCAGCTCAGGAAGCTGCATGGTTGAAGAAATTCATTACTGATCTAGGGGTGGTCTCTTCCATTCAAGACCCCCTAGAAATCTTTGTGACAACGAGGGTGCGATTGCACAAATCAAGGAACCTCGTTCACACCAAAAGACAAGGCACATAGAGCGGAGATTCAACTACATAAGGGATGAAGTTGAAAAAGGAAAGATATGTATTCGCAAAGTTGGAACTGATCAAAATCTTGCGGATCCATTCACGAAGCTCCTAGAAAGACCGAAACATGAGCGTCATGCGAGTGGCTTAGGACTTCGATATTCTAGTAATTGGATTTGATCTATTTTGTATTAAAGTTTAAAAGACTTTTGTAATTTAACTCTTTTATATGATTATGGAATCTTGAGTTAAATTCTAATTTTGCATGTTTAATCCATGAATAAGTTATCTTATTCTAAAAGTCCGTAGTCAATCACATTTGTGGGAACAAATATGAAGCAAGACTATTATGAACTAGGATTGGTGGATATTCATAAGGAATGAATATGGAGCATAGGTTTGCTGCCAAAGTTCATAGATATTTGTGGGATACAAATATTGGACTGACCCGCTCTCAATATTACTACATGGAGTCGATTGACTTGATCATTAGTAATCTTGAGTAAAGGAGAATTTCATATTATCCTTAGACCTGAGATGTATATTGGGTCTTGATTTTCACCAAGTATTACACTTTGACTCTCCCCTTCGCTATTCATAAAAGATGGTACATAAGGATGAGCTCAGGTGGAGTATAAAAGTGATAGTGAGAGGCGTATACAGTCAAGATGGAATTTGTTCCTCTTATGTGTTGAGAGTTTAGATGTCTAAGGCCTGATAAAGTTGAATTGTAAAGGGAATGATCGCCTATGTCTCTTAAATCCAACATGACATCTAGTAACAAAGGGATATAATGATAGATTCACCTAAATCATATCAAGTAAGGGACTTGAAGGGATGATGTTATTGAATGGCACTTCGTCAAACACATTAGGGGTGGTGAACTGTTGTTAGGCGGTATTCACCACTTGCATTAATTTTCTATGTATCTCGTGCAAGTGGGAGATTGTTGGAATTACGTATGCCCGAGACACATACTTAAACTAATGTGGCTAACTGTGTTTGATCCAAGTCGGGTCATACCCAATAACAAGCTAGACAACACCAAATGTATTCTTTTAGTGATTTGATCATTTAAACGAATACCGAACACTACGTGTTTAGAAAATTGGTTTTCTAAACAAACACACTTGAGGATTTAAATAAATTATCTGGATAATTTGTTTATATAAATAAATTATTTAATTGGTTAAATAATTACATAAATGTATGCACAATTTTATAAAAGTGAGTTTTATAAAATAAATGGAGGTGTTTTAAATGGTTAAAACAAAACACAAAAAAAAAAAAAAAAAAAAAAAAAACAAAACCGGCCACCCCATGTGGGTGGAGGGTTTGGTCCCATCCAAACTTTTGTCCTTTTGTGTTGACCACCTTTTATTAATAACCATTCACAAGACATGCATTTTGGTTCTTGTCTCATTTTGAATTTCAAGTAATCAAAAACATCCTCTCTTTCTCCCTCTAAACTCACGGACACTTTGGCCAATTTTGGGGAGTTTTGTGAGCTTCATATAGTGTTCAATTCCTAGCATAAAGTTGGTGTTGTTGCTACAAAGCTTGGGGTATACAAAGCTTGAGGGTTTCTCCTTTGCAACCTTGCCATTTGAAGACATCATCATCTTCATCCACCTACATCTTCTTCTAAAGGTAGAAGAGGTACATTTTACATTTTGTGAGCATTTTGTTCTTGTAATATTGATCCTTGTTCTTTGGGTTTTAGTTTTAACATAATGGTATGTTCATAACAAGTTTTAAAATCTTAGCTTCCGTTGCGTTTTCTAGTTAAATATGGTTAACTTGAACTTTGATATTCTTGTTTAAAACCCAACACCAGGATCGTCTGGGAAATCACACAAAGCCCGAATCTCCTGAGAAGAAGCATTCAAAAACAACAACTCGAAGCCCTACTCCAAATTCAACAATCAGAACGTCCGAGCAGTTGAAGAAGGAGATGATAATGAAGACTACCTAAGCATCTCAGAATACTGCTTCTCAGTATATACTCATGGTTTAATTTGTGCCATGAAGGATCTAGGTGAGAAAGCAAGGTGGCCCCGAAAGAACGAAAAATCAACCACCTTCAGAGACAAATCCAAATGGTGTGCTTTCCATGAGGATTTTGGCCACATGACGGATGATTGCATCGGTTTAGGGAGGGAAATTGGATACCTTCTGAGCAAGGGTCACTTTAAGGAGCTCTTGGGAAGGAAGAAGTCCAGGATCCAGGATCCTGAAGAGGTTCCTCAAAAAGCAACTCCGCCCCCGCCAGATGCTCAAGTGATTAACTTCATCTCCGGAGGATCAGACATATGTGGAACTTCCTTCTCCGCAGCTAAGAGACTTGCCAAGGAAACCAAATTGGATAACGGGGAACGACCGGTTATATCCACCACTTTGACGACCGACAAAAGGATCTTCTTTGATGAAGAAGATAAATCAAGCATCCAGGATCCTCATCACGATGGTTTGATTGTCACTTTATTTATTGCTAACCATTATGTGCGCAGGATCCTGGTAGATGGTGGGAGCTCAGTCAATATCATCCAACATGATGTTCTTCAGAAGATGAACATCCTATACTATGAGATCGTCCCAAGGACATCGGTACTAGTTGGCTTCAGTGGAGAAACCAAGAAGACATTGGGGGACATTAACCTCCCAATATATATCGAAGGGTTAACTTCTTACCAAAGATTTTGTGTTATTGATAACCTTTCTTGTTGCAATGTTATTTTAGGCAGGCCTTGGTTACATGGGATGAAGACGGTGGCTTCTACTTACCACCAGTGCATTAAACTCCCAACTCCTTGGAGAGTAGTGAGGATAGACGGTGACCAGGTGGTGGCCAAGAATTATTACTCTTAATCAATTAAGCCGACAGCCAAGCAAACTATAGCATAGCAACCACAGAAACATCCTAGGGACGTGCTAGAAGCTCGGGAGAAGGACTTAAAGGAAGTATCCTTGGACCCCGAGGATCCATATGTGAAAGTGTTCGTAGGATCCAGTATCCACAGTCAGATTGAGGAGGATATGATATCCTTCCTAAAACGAAGAAAATCCACGTTTGCCTTCAAACATTCAGACATGACAGGTATTTCTAAAGAGGTAATTACTCATAAGCTCGGCCTTGATTATCTATTAAACCCGTCCATCAGAAGAGAAGGAAATTATCTCCTGAGAGGAACACGATCATACAAGAAGTTGAAAAACTTCTTAAGGCCAGTATGATCAGAGAGGTTAAGTATCCTCGATGGTTAGCTAATGTGGTTGTTGTTTCTAAAAAAATGGAAAGTGGAGGGTGTGTGTCGACTTTCCTGATTTAAACAAGGCATGCCCCAAGGATCCTTTCCCATTACCACATATAGACTCCAAGGTGGATGCAACGACAGGACATGAGATGCATACCTTTATGGATGCATCCTTTCAACAAATTCAGATGGAACCATATGATCAAGAGGATACTGCATTCATGACTCCTACCAGCATATACTGTTATATTGCTATGCCATTTGGACTAAGAAATGCAGGGGAAACATACCAAATACTGGTCAACATGATGTTCAAGGATCAGTTAGGTAAAACCATGGAAGTCTATATAGATGACAAGGTGGTGAAATCAAAGAGAGCTGAGGATCACCTCAGGGATCTTGAAGAAGCATTCAATATCCTTGACTAGTATAACATGAAACTGAATCCGTCAAAATGCCACTTTGGTGTTAAGGCTGTAAATTTTCTGGCATACATGGTGACTAAAAGAGTAATTGAAGCAAGCCCAAAGCACAATGAAGCCATCATCAACCTGAATTTGCCTGCAAATTCCAAAGATGTCCCAAGGCTCACGGTAAGAATAGCCGCTCTCAACAGATTCATATCAAGATCCTCTGAGAAGTGCGAAGACTTCTACGACATTCTTAGAAAGATTAAGAAGTTTGAGTGGACGGAAAAGCATGAGGCTGCGCTCAAAGCCTTGAAGGATTACTTATCCTCAGCTCCAGATCTGATGAAGCATGTGGATGGAGAATCCTTATATCTATACCTAACTGTTTCAAGAAATGCTTTAAGTGTTGTTCTTGTGAAGGATCATGAAGGTGAACAACATCCCATTTATTATGTAAGTAAAAGTCTTTTAGATGCAGAAGCCAGGTATTCTCATTTAGAAAAATTAATTCTTGCACTTATTATGGCTTCTACTAAATTGAGACATTACTTTGAGACTCATACTTTAATTTTAAGGACTAACTATCATGTTAAGAATGTTCTTAAAAAGCCAGAATTGTCAGGTAGGATGGCTAAGTGGGCTGTAAAGCTGAGTGCATGTGACATTCAGTATGAGCCTAGAACAGCTATCAAATCACAGGCACTAGCAGACTTTATGGCTGATTTCAACAGTGACATGCAAAAGGAAGCTGATTTAGAAGTCCTACAACTAGAAGAAACCAAGGATCCTTGGATCCTCTTTACAGATGGAGCATCCAACATAAGAGGAATGGGATTGGGCATACTACTGAAATCGCCACAGGGGGACATAATACCCCAGTCCAACGCATGTGCATTTCAAGCCACTAACAATGAGGCAGAGTATGAAGCACTCATAGCAGGTTTACTTTTAGCCAAAATCATGAGGATCAGGTATCTTCAAGTTTATATGGATTCTTTACTTATAACTAACCACTTTAACGTCTCTTATATCGTAAAAGGTGAGAATATGATCAAATATTTAGAAATTGTGAAGGAATTAGCAAAATCCTTCGAATTGTTTAGTATAGTACAGGTACCAAGGGAAGAAAATGTTGGGGCAGATGTCTTAGCAAATTTAGCCTCATCCTTGAAAATTCCAGAAGATACGAAGATCCGAATCATCCATATACTCTCGCCAGCAATAGGAGAACAGGAAGTTGGGGAGATAACAACTGACAAACAGATCATACTATGGGATCCATCCTCTTCACCTAACCAAGGATCCTGGATCCTCCCAATTAAGAAGTACATTCAAACAGGAGAAATTTCAGCTATGGAGAATCCAAAATCCTTCAAACTCAAGGTATCACAATATATATTGTTAGATGATATGCTACACAGAAAATCTCTTGCAAGTCAATACTTGAGGTGCATCGAGGATCCTGAAATCCAAGAGGTGATCAAATAATTTCACGAAGGTGATTGTGGTAATCACACTGGAGGTCGAGCTTTGTTTTCTAGAATTCTGAGAACAGGATATTTCCAGACAACAATGAAGAGAGACGCCATGGAGTATTCAAAGAAGTGTGATGCTTGTCAAAGGCATGCAAACATCCTTCATCAACCAGCAGAACCTATGTATCCTATATCCTCATCATCCTTTCATGAAGTGGGGCATGGATATCGTGGGTAAACTGCCTAAGGCACCAGGAGGAAAAGTATTCATGCTTGCAATTACTGATTACTTTCCAAAGTGGATAGAGGCAGAAGCTTTTGTTCAGGTTCGCGAAAAAGAGGTGATATCCTTCATTAAAAGAAATATTATTACTAGATTTGGTATTCCTTTAGAAATTATTTGTGACAATGGTTCCCAGTTTATCGGAAAAAGAACCACTAACTTTTGTGATAGTTGGGGCATCAAGATGATTACATCTACTCCAGTGCACCCTCAAGCTAATGGCCAAGCAGAGTCAAGCAATAAGATTATCATCAACAACCTGAAAAAGAAGCTAGGATCCAGAAAAGGAAACTGGGCTGAAGAGCTACCTTATGTTCTTTGGGCTGACAGGACAACACCCAAGAATGCAATGGGCCAAACACCCTTCTCATTAGTGTTTGGATCAAAAGCAGTTATCCCTACAGAAATGGTGGTGCCAACAGCCCGAACAAGCATTCGTGATCCTGAGGTCAATGAAGAAATCCTCCTTGAAGACTTGGATACTGTTGAAGAACTCAGAGACCTAGGCAAGATCAGAATGGCAGCTTATCAACAAAGGGTAGCTGGGGCATACAACAAGAACATCAGGATCAGAAGATTTCAAGAAGGAGATTTAGTCTTGAGAAAAGCCTTCCAAAATACAACCAATCCGGCTGATGGAAAGCTAGCACCCAACTGGGAAGACCCTTATCGGATCGAGTTGAAAGCAGGAAAAGGGGCTTATCATTTGCTCACTATGGAAGGCAACAAGTTACCAAGAGCATGGAATGCTATCCACTTCAAGAAATACTTTTTCTGATCAGGATCAAGTATCCTCTGAGAATCAAGTATCCTTAAAGGATCAAGGATCCTAAAATAGGTAAAATCTACCTAATCATTTATTCATTTTTATTTTTGCTTATTTAAGGATAACATATTCTTAACACATGTGTTTTCCAAGTTTTAAGTAACAATGTAGGATGATAATAAGATATTCAATTAACAAGAGGTTGGCCACCTTTCCTTTATATTTAAGGTACTTTACTATTTTCCTTGGCCTAGCCCTCGATTGGATATAACCCCCGATGGTTATATCCCCTAAGGTTTTAAGGTTTTCACCTTTCTTATAAATTAGATTTTCTACACTCTCGCCTGGAGCGCACACTATCCAACGTATAGTCCGGGGCAGCGGGACTAGTACACATTTAGTAGCTGACAATTTTGTTGCTTTCGGCTACATGGAGGATCCTACGAATAATGGTAGACGTACCATACCACCAGTTTATAACGTTTTCACATTATCTCAAGACAAAGGTTTCTAACATTTTCATGTTAGCTAAGGTTTTGGCATTTTCACGTCACTCACGTTTGGGCTAAATCCCGGTTTGGGCGAGTCCCCAGTTGACATCCTTATTCTTGGGCCAGTCCCCAGTTTGGGCTTGTCCCTAGTAGTTGGGCTTGTCCCCAGTTTTACACCAGTTTTAGGCTTGTCCCCAGTTTGGGCTTGTCCCCAGTTCATGGGCTTGGGCCCAGTTACACGGGCTTGTCCCCAGTTGCACGGGATTGTCCCCAGCTTATTATTGGGCTTGTCCCCAGCTTAATGGGTTTAATCCCAATTAATATTCTAAGTTCTTTGCAGCAGATGTTCTAAGTACAATAACAAGAGTCAAGACTTATGGATTCAAAATCCTTAGCTTATTCCTACAAGGATCACTGAAGGTTCAATACTTACTGTAACTTAGGTCTAATTAGACCTTGTGGTATGACTTCTACATTTAAATTTATATTGGTTTGACTAGGATCCTTATATATCCTTTTGTTTAAGGATTTAACATCTTTGAATTATTTCTTAAGGATATTCTATCTTAAAAATTTTAATTATATTTCTAAGGATATTATATCCAAAAATTTCTATAATCGCTTTTTCTTAAGGATATCCTATCCTAAAAATGTTACTCAGAATTATTTCTTCAAATTCTCAATAAGACTAAGACTATATTAAATAAGATTTTAAAAAAACAGATAACAAACAAGTATTCAAAAGTTTTTGATTGTTATTAATATAAGTCACTTGGACTTATCCAAAATCCTTAACCCGGATTTCACCATACTAAAGATGGACCATCCACCCGGGTTAAGTAAAGGTTACTAATTGTTCTTAAGATGCAGGAAAATAAAAGTCAGAGGCACTAAAGGTTTCATCCCCATAAACGGAGGATTCATCCACCTTCAGTACCCCTGAAATTGTCTTGAGGATCTGTTATCCTTAAACCCTACTTACTACTGTCTATTACAAACCACAACCATTGTTCATCAAAAACATCAACATAAAAAATATTGGGCTCAGGATTTGTCTTCTTTATCCTTCATCGCTCAATTAAGCTGCATCTTCACCCTCCGCAGCACCTGCTCCTTCACCAGCTTCAGCCACATCCTTAGCCCCGCTCGTACCAGCTTCATTCTCCTCACCCATCTCTACATCCTCATCGCCACCAAGAGCCACCAAGGTAGTCTTCCACTTCTACGCGTTTCAGACTGCCTTATCAAAAGCAGGGTCACTGGCTTCCATCGCCATCTTGATCTTTGCTTGTAGCACCGACCTGGCTGCCCACATTTTGGCCTCATCCATTGCCTGCTTGACTTCCTCTTGGCATTGGGCATCTGCTATGGATATCTGATCCTCGAGCTACCTCTTGAGCTGGGCCAAAGCTTTGTCCATGTTGACCATCGCGTTCCCTAACCCAGACAACTTGTCACTCATCTGACCCACGATTCTTTCATAATGTTCTTTAAAAGCATTCATAGCCTATAACCAACAAAAAGCAAGGGTGAAAAGGATATTGGATCCTTAAATTCAACATAGCAGGATACAGGATACTTACAGAGAGGACTGTGTCATAATGGGATTCGGGATCGGAGGACCTCTTTCTTTTAGATGCCGCGGACTTTTCTCTAGTCGTTGCAGTCTTGGGCTCGGTACTGGTGTTTGTCTTCAGAATTTCTTTCTTGATGTATTGAGGAGTGAGCATACTATCGATGTCTTCCAGCAAGAACTTGCTAGCAGACTTTTGAGACTTCTTGGCACCTACACAAATCCGGTTGACAGATAAGTATTCTATCCAGTTTTATTTACTTTGAAATTGCATTTAATGAACTTATTTGACATATTTGAATCCGAGGAGATCTCGCAAAAAGCTTCGACGAATCGGGCTTGAAATGTTCTAACTTCGGTATCCAGTGCAAGGAAACGCTTTGTTTTCTCTTCTGTACCAGGTAACTTAGCCAATGAAGCAAAATTCTCAAGTGCAATTAAAAAGAAGACACAAGGTTAGTTTAATCATAAAGGATCCTATCGTTACTAAGGATTCAGGATCCTACCCTTTCTGACCCACTTTGAAGGAAGGTCAGCCCCTCTGGGTAGGGAGTCACGTTTTACAAAGAAAAACTGATTCCTCTAGAAGGAATCGTTTAAAGTGACTTTCAAAATCGGATGGGGTTCTCGAGGCTTTGATTTCAAAATGAATCGGGCAGGACCGTGGGTGGTAAGGGTGTTTAGATGGGATAGCTCTTGAAGGCCGAAATAGATTTTCTCATCTTCAATAATCCTTTCTATGGTGCTGAGAACCCTCCAAACCATTGGCATAGCCTGTATATAGGATATGCCGGTGGAATCGAAGAAACTTTGAGTGAAAGAAGGAAACGGATAACTTTAGCCAATAAGGAATGGGCAAGCCGGAAAACACACCCAGGTTGTTGAGTACACGTCGCAGCGGATACTGGATTCGTACGGTCGGAATAGGGTTTTCGGTGGAAACAACTAACGGAACTCATCAACTTCTAGATCCGTTCGTATGCAAATCTCTATAGAAGGGTTGGCTATGTAGCATTGTGGCTCCATCTCCAACAACTCAGAGTCATCGGAAGATTTCTCAGAAGGTTTAGAAGGAGGTAAAGAAGATGAAGTGATAGACATTATTATCAAAGAAAATAAGAGAAGAAAGAAAAGATACCTGCCGTGTCGCTTGGATATGTGATTATAAAAGGGATATAGGGCGGCATTTATAGGCGGTTATGATTATATCAAGGGCCAAATGGTAAATATCTCTGGCAACCATCTAATCACCCAGATTTCGCAGAGGATTTGAATTTCAAAATGACAGTTGTGTTCCACTATCACCCGCCATTTTGGGGGCAATTGTTATGACTGATATTTTCTCTGCTGAGGATATATTATCCTTGAAGATATGTCTGGATCAGTTATCCTCCTGAAGAGCTCCAGAACCATGTTAAAGATCAATGATCCTCAGAGGTTAGTATTATTAAAATTTGTTTCACGTGTGTAGATTATTGTTCAACAGAAGTAACGGCTTTATGACTTGGTCTACCTTAAATTTCGCTACCGAAAGCTTCCAGCACGTGGTCAATGAACGTTGGAAGAGTTTTGGAATAGTGGCGGATAAGTAGAACTAGTTGTTGTATGTATTTTCTTTATAAATGTTGAGATATGATCTATTAGAAAGACACTTGTACTCTCACACACACTAGAGCAGAATCAATAACTCTCTCTACACACTAGCTTACTTTGTAACATCGATCACAATCTCCAAACACTTGTAACCGATTTATACATTAATAAATTAGTGATCGACGAGTTGTCATCACCCTGGTTTTTTTTTCTTTTGATCTGAACAAGATCAAAGGGTTTTTCCTCGCAACAAATCACGGTGTTCATCTCATTTCGTTCATATATTCATTGTTATCCATTTAGCACTAAACCTCACTTAACAGATTTGGATACATTAGCCGATTTTTATCCAAAACAACAGCCATGGCTATTTTCCAAGAGATATCCATTTCCTCCACATCATCAAGATGGATTTGATTCAACTCAGCAACTACAACTAGTTGAACAAAATCTCTAGCAAGAAAATAATTGTAGCCACTCATGAAACATGTCATCAAGGCAATATTTTCTTGAGTCTCCTTTGAAATAGCAGGAACTTGAGTGGGAGACTGACTGGAAGACCCAACAGCTGATTGAGGTTTAGTTTCTGGAGCAGGTTGTTGGAAGAACACATGAGCAAGCTATGGTGGTGGCTGAGTGAATTATCATTGAGAGGACCTAAACATTGAGAAGTCGTTCTTAGATTGCAGTAGCTGAGCATACTGACCCTGAGAGGATTTGAACATAGAAAAACTATCTTGCAATATGAGAGCATTATTAGAAGCAATACTGTAGCCAGCAACATTGTAGGAGTTAGCATTATTTATGGCATGTTGCTTATCCTCCATGTCACAGAATTTAATGATAGCCATCACCTCTGACAAAGTTAATCTAGCAATATCCTTTGTATTCTTGATCACTGCAACATTCATGTCCCAGCTTTGTGGCAGCGAGTTAACCAGCTTGTTGTTTGTTTCAATATAGGTCAAATTGATGTTGGCAGATCGCATTTCAGTGACTAAAGTGACAAATATTTGAAGTTGTATCTCCAAACACTCTCCCAGAACATGATCAAACATATTGAAATTTTGTCTTAACAGATCCTTTTGACTTCTTCTCATATCCTCATTACCCTCATACACCTTAGTAAGTGCTTCCTATAACGCTTTAGCATACTGTAGTGTTGGTGCATGATGTCAGTAGTTCAGTGTCAAGTGTCTGTAATCGAGTTTGTTAGATTTGTGTTTTTGTATGTAAGCAAAGTTAGCTCATAAGTTCGCTGATACAGGCGAACTTGTGAACTAAGCGAAGTTAGGGACAACTTCGCCTGAACATGCCAGGCGAAGTTGTCGTGATAATATAAACATAAGTTACGGCTTATGTTTTCATTATTCAGTCAGTTTATTAGTTTACGTGTTTACGAGTCCTGTAATCAGTGATTGATATAACGTGTTTAAGGTTGCAATATAACGAGTATTTGTTTATTGTAACGTGTGTTCGATCGTGTTAATTCGTATCGTCTTTTACGCTCGTAACGTCTTACGTAGGGATTCTGCAACTACGTAGAACGAGATATCTCGTGTAGATCCGGCTGGGAACCTACAATTGGTATCAGAGCTTTTGCTCGATTGTGTGGTTCGGGATTATCACGCGGGTGTAGAAATCGTTCCGTTCGACTATTCGTGGGACGTGTTTATCGAGTTTTTGTGTTATACTCACCTCCTACCATCATAAACAACCCATTACACCTTCACAAACCTCGTAAAATCCAGAAATCAAACCTGCAAAAACTTCGTGTTCATCAGGCGAAGTTGCCGTCACTGTTCGTAGGGTTTCGGCGAAGATATAAGGTTAAGCGAAGTTACCCACAACTTCGCCTACCTCACAAGTTAGCTTACCTTAAGCGAAGTTATCTACAACTTCGCCGAATCAGGCGAATTTAAAAAGGAAGCGAAGTTCATAATCAGCGAAGTTCAGACTTAAGCGAAGTTATCCACAACTTCGCCTACAGTACTGTTAAAAATAAAATTTTTATTTTTTTGGGATTCTTTGTGTTTCGTGAAAGATGACTTCAATAAATATTACGGAACTGGTGAAGATGGAAGTGGAAGCTGGTTCAGCTACAAAGGCACCGAAGATGCTTAAGAAAACCGATTATGTTGCGTGGAAGGATAGGTTTGAACAATATGTCAAGTACCAAGATGCTAAAATGTGGGTGTGCATTCAAGATGGGTACAATCCACCAACTGCTGAGTATGAGGGTCGTGATCAGATCAAGAAATACAAAGAGATGGAAGAAGAAGAAAAGAAAATGTATGAGGCTGAGAGCAAAGCTCATGCAGCAATTACTATGGCTCTTCCACAAGAGATTCTTCACACATTCAGAAAGTATAAAACTGCTAGAGAGCTTTGGGAAACACTTGAAAACCGTTTTGAGGGTAATGTGAGAATTCGTGCTTCAAAGATTAAACTACTTAAAACCCAATTCTCGGTATTCAAGTACTTGAAGAATGAATCACTTGATGATATCATTACTAGATATTATCATCTGATGACCGAACTCAACAACTACTCCATTACTTACAAAGAAGATGAAATTGTTGAAAAGCTTCTTGATGCTCTCCCACCGAAATGGGAGATGTACACTGTGTTGATGAGAGAAGACAGAGACTTTGCCGACTATGACCTGGAAACAGCTAGTTAACAAGCTACGAACTTTTGAACTAAACATGGTTCAAAAAGAGACACCTACTGATCAGGTTCAAGATCCAGGAATGTATGGTGCAAAGGTTAACTCAAGTTCAAGTTCGAAGTCTGATTCGTCTGCTTACTACTCAAAGGGAGAGTCGGGCGCTAACTCAACACATGAAGGTCATGTATCTCTCAACATGAATGGTGATGTGTGCTTTATAGCTGGAGGATCAAATGCTTCTAAACCTCAAGCGACCAAGGGAAGTTTTTCCCCAGGTGTTTCAAACAACAACTACTCGAAGATGCCCATGAGTGTTAAATCTGCTGAACAGCAGTTTGCTCTCTATGTATCTTTCATTGCTTCATATGAAAATTACATTCAGGGTAAGATTGTTGATCCTGCAACATTGGATGAAGATTATGTTCAGATCGATGCTGATGATCTGGAAGAGATGGATCTGCAGTGGCAGATGGCGATGATTGTGAGAAGGGTTAAGAGGTTTATGAAGAAGACAGGTAGGAAGTTTGTTGGTGAGAGACCGGGTTTCGATAAGTCGAAGGTCAGGTGTTACAACTGTCAACAGAATGGCCATTTTGCGAAGGAGTACACAAATGAACGTGTAGAACGCTGTCAAAACAGGTCTACACAACAGAGTGGGGGTGGTAATGATAATAGAGCCATGATATCCAGACATAATGGGGAGTATAACTGGAATCTGCATGTTGAAGAAGTCTTCGAACAGGCCAATGTGGCGAACATCGAAACTGCAGATACTGAGAAAGTGACTGGCGAAAGTGAAGCTTACATGGCAGAAGCTCAAAATGAAGCTTACATAGCAGATGTGAAGTGAAAGACTTAGCCAGATTAGGATTGATAAATCGAAGTGATGATAATATGGCTAGAGTCATCGGGAAGATAGTATGGAAGGAGAGTATAAAGGAAAAGAAGTTCGAGCTGCTGAAACCACAGAAGGGAAAACTTATCGAAGACAAATATAGAGGATTGGGAGCAGATGGCAAGCCTTGGATGATTATGAAGTATAAACCGATCCGGTGCTTGAAAGAAGTGCCGATGAAACAAATGCCCAAGGATGTGCTCAAAGAGTTGAAGTGGTGGTATGTAGATTGTGAGACAGCTGAAGCAGTGGTGGAAGACGAAGATGAACAAGAGCTGCTGAGAGTCTATGATCCGATGCATCTAGTGAACCTGTCTCGAGCTGATCTGCAGGTGCTGAATGAGAAGAAAATCTTTTATATTCCTGCTTGGAAAGACGAAGCGAGGAAATATCAAAGAGTTGTTTCGGTATGTGTACGAGAAGGAGTGAATGCTAAAAAATGAAGATACAAGATTGTTGAAGATTACAAGACACGTGCTTGAAGATAAAGAGATGAAGCTACTGCCAAGGGGGAGTCTGTTGGTGCATGATGTCAGTAGTTCAGTGTCAAGTGTCTGTAATCGAGTTTGTTAGATTTGTGTTTTTGTATGTAAGCGAAGTTAGCTCACAAGTTTGCTGATACAGGCGAACATGTGAACTAAGCGAAGTTAGGGGACAACTTCGCCTGAACATGCCAGGCGAAGTTGTCGTGATTACATAAACATAAGTTACGGCTTATGTTTTCATTATTCAGTCAGTTTATTAGTTTACGTGTTTATGAGTTCTGTAATCAGTGATTGATATCACGTGTTTAAGGTTGCAATATAACGAGTATTTGTTTATTGTAACGTGTGTTCGATCGTGTTAATTCGTATCGTCTTCTACGCTCGTAACGTCTTACGTAGGGACTCCGCACCTACGTAGAACGAGATATCTCGTGTAGATCCGGCTGGGAACCTACATGTAGCTCTCTGAATCCTTGAGCAATTTCAGGTGAAAGATCCATTGTTAAAGTAGAAAGAGCCTTCTCATCTTCTTCTTCAATCAATTATAAATTCGCGTCCCAATACATTTCGACGGGCTTTACAACAACTTCATCAATATTTCTCTTTGATAGGAGATAGGTTGAGGACCCCGGAAAATGCTTCTCCAAATCTTTGCATATATCATCTTCAAATACTTCTCGAACCTGAACTTCCACTCAGCAAACCCCTCATGAGACAGTAGGCGGGGTACACGAGTAGCAGTTCCCATTATGGAGTCCAACTTTTGATGCAAAGCAGAATTTGATGATGTGTTACTTAATGGGTTCATCCTAAACTACAGCCCAGTTAAAAAGTTCAATATATAAAATTCCAATAATCAGGCCTAAAGAAACCAGGCCCAATAACGGAGAACCCAACAGAGAGCCCGAAAACAAGCAGCCCAGCAGAGAACCCAACAATTAAGGCCCAATTAACACCCTATTCTTGATTTCCAGAAATCTTCAAAGATCATCAACCAAAAACTCAACACTAAATCAATGATATCACTAACACCGAGCCTAGAATAGGTCTATAGGCTCTTATACCAAGTGTATGTGACAATCGTCAATTTCAGGTTAACCCCGTTAACTCAACTCCGTCAATTCAAACTTTAAGATCGTTGAATCTATAACGCACACTTCATTACATTTAAACTAGGGTTTAAATGACGCTTAACACTTACTACATGTGTAGTCTTTCGGGATTTGCACCGAAACGCAAACGAGTTGACGCGAACGATTGATAAATAAACGACAAACGTCAAAACACTAATTATGTGATTATTATGTGTTAGGTATATGTGTGTTACTTGATTGTTATGTGGAATGTTAAACAAGAAACAAGAACCAACTAGTTTAGGCTAGAGATGTAACACTTGAAAGATTAGGGGCTAGAGTGTAACTTGTATTATTATAAATATATCCTTAACTAAACCCTAACCTATTATTATTCTAAACCTACAAACCCGATCGGAGCTCTCTCTCCTTGTTCTCCACGGCTGCCGTCCACAAACACACCCATATACACATCAAATCAAGAGATTAATCCAAGAACTAGGTGCTAGGAAGGTATACTTGATCACCTCTTACCTCTTTGTTGTTTAATTTTGATGTTTAATGGGTTGTGTGTAAACCCTAATCGGCCGATCATGTGTATGTATGTGATTAATATGATTGTTGTTAGTTGGATAATGGATTGATAACTAGATTGATGTTGTTGCTTGATTGATTGTTGTCTTTGATTTGAGTTAAAACACAAACCCTAATCTTGTATGTATGGTGTAATTGATATGCATGGATAGTAGTTATAGTGTCTAGAGGGTTATATGGATGCATGATAGTTCATAGATTGTTATTATGTTGAGTTTTGATGTGAACAGATTCTGGACAGAATGTATATATGATGTTTAAGTGACTGTAACGAAGTGTAAACGTGAAAATTGATTGAGATTGTGGGTACTGCAGTAAACTAGGTTGAGTCTAGTTTCTATAAAGTATAAATTCGTAATTTTTGGATAAGTGGAAGTATACTTTTATGATTTTACAAAAACGTGATGCAAAGCTGAGCTGTTAGACCTGCTGTTAGGTTATGTTGTAAATGTTATATCTCATGAACTACGAGACCAATTGGGTTGGTTCCACTTCTGGAAGTTGACTCATTGAGTTAGGAACCAAACCCAAGTGGTCTTGCATTTATTGGATTTTTCGTTTAATGGGAATTGCAAATAACATTCTGTTGCACATGAATCTGACTGATATGAGTTTGCTGTAATGTTTTGGTCATTATAAGAAAAATATGTGGAATAAAAATAAGATAAAATATGTTCTGGAAACCTAAGATATGTATGCTTCTGTGGTAATTTTTGGTGAATTAATTGAGACGTTATGATCGGTGAACTAGTGCAATCTTTCAAGTAGAAATTCTGTCATAACGAAACTAGCTGCTGAGTTGTGTAGGAATGCATGAAATATGATAGTTTTTATATAATTGTTGTATTTTGACCAAAATACCCTTGCTGGGAATAGTTGTTAGTTGATTGCCATGAATTGACCAAATTGCCCTTATGGGGAATAATGGTTAGTTAGTCTTTGTTTGTTGACCAAAATGCCCTTACGGGGATAATTGCTAGTAAAGTATGTTATTAGTACGTGACACGAAAGTAATTGCTCACTCATGTATCGTATCACAATTGTACTTGTTTAAGTCACACACAATTCACAAACGAAACACGAAATCTGTTACGTGCATAGGTATTATGTGCCGAGTCTAGAGACTCGTTAAACGTACCGATACTTAGAAAATCTCTTTGTTATTTAGAACGCTACAGAGTTTCTACGACGCACATCACTTGGTGATCTAGATCGGGATATTCTTCGCAAACAGTGAGTTTCACTTACCCCGCTCTTTGAACTGTTTTCAAACGTTTTTCACTTGGGGGAGATAACATACTCCGATAAACATATTTTCTGAGATAAACGCATATTTAAGATTTTGTTATAAATTATATATCACTTGTAAAGGCTAAGCGGCAAACGTAACATTTGAAGTCCCACACATCGGACCGGTTAATATTTGGAATAGCGAGTCACTGTTGAGTAGTACTACTGGGTTTGACAAACCCCACCCGACGCTAAGCTCAACTGGAGGTTGAGTGGGTGTAATTTTGACTAACACTTACCATGGTCTGGATTGACCTGGTGACGGGCACTTGATAAACAGTCAGCTTCGGTTGCGAACCACTTAGCGATACTTGTTGTATAGATTAGCTACCTATCGATATATAATTTGACATAACACTATCTGGTAATGCAACACTTAAACGTCGTAAAGGGGTTACGCAACACTTAAACGTCGTAACGGGGTTACGCAACACTTAAACGTCGTAACGGGGTTACGCAACACTGAAACGCCGTAACGAGGTTACGCAAAACGCTAAACGATTTATCTTATTTAACTTGTGAACTCACCAACCTTGTGTTGACACTTTTAGTATGTTATTCTCAGGTAGCCGAGGCGGGCGCGCGGTTTAGGAGCATGCATTAATTGAAACCATCTTTATTCTGCAAACTTAATTTTTAACAGTTACATTTGGTTTTAAGACGTCCTGCGTGACGCAACTTTTGAATTAAGGTTTTACGCTTCCGCACTTATTTACATTTAAACGTTTTTCTTTGGTTTGATTATAACTAATGATTCCGATCCTGCCAGTTCACACCCTCTGACAGTAAAACTCCGTAGTGGATTTTGAGGGTGTGACAGTGTAAGTCTTAATGAAGTATCTTTCAATGTGATATCACATAAACCCGTTATTAGGAGGAATCTAACAATGGATTGATTCAATACTAACATGAATAAACACATTAAAACACACAAGATGGCTTCCGACACATGTTATATTCAACGTCGGGTGCTTAAGCCCTTTGACAGTGATTACAAAGTATATGATAAACAATACGCTCGTCTCTCACTGTCTACCAATGATCAACCCCTATTATAACCTAGTTACACCATATATATATATATATAACACCCACAACCCTAAGCCCAAGCCGTACACTAAGCCCACCGAAATCAAGAGATTTCGGTGTTACAATTTAGCCCAACACAAGCCCATACACATTAAGCGTAAACCATTAAGTGTAGCCCAACACTTGCGAAACTGAATATGTAGCCGCCTCCAGTTGTTGTTCTCAGGTTCTTTGGATTCAACACCAGAGGTGCGACTACGGTTTGCATTTTCTGTACACTCCTATTTTGTAGATAACTCTGCAGCTATTTCCATAACAAAAAACCTAGTAAATCATTCTAAAAATACACATACTAAAATACGCTATCACTTCATTCGTGATTACTACGAAAAGAAGTTGATAACCAAAGATAAAATTCACACCGACGAGCAAAAAGCGTATCTTTTTACTAAAGATTTTGATAAAAACATATTTTTGTATTTACTAAAGCTTAATGGTATTAAGAAAATGGGAGGTGGGAAGGAGAATGATCCCAAGGTTATGGATTCCGATCTTGAGTGACATTCATTTGAGTCAAGTTTGTTTTTGTAAATACATATTTTTTTTCAAATTGGTTTTTGATTTTAGAGGGAGATATATCTAGAAAATCCAAAAACATTCAAGTTTTTGAAAAAGCCAAAAACATTTTAAAATGATAAAAAGCCAAAATATGTGAAAAATTGCTCCTCTACAAGAGTTTTTGAAGAAAAAATGAAAGATGATTGTACATTGATTATCTAGTCCCAAATCCAGTAAGAAATGGGCTTAAAAGACTATGTGCATAAATGTATTAGTGTATTGGTAGGATTTAAAACAAACGAGTAAGGAATAGTAACTGATATAAACTTAACTAGCCAAGTTGAAAGGGAGGGGGGGTTAGTTCTCTAACAAAAATCTTGGTAAAGAAGGCAGAAATGGAATAGCTTGTCATACTCAAGACTTATATTTTATCATGATCACCAAAATTAAACTCTTTAAAATGTTTAAATAATAATTGGATCATCAATGGTATATGGTTTTATGGCCTCCTGTATTGATGGGATGCTTCAAATTTTTGGATACCATTGAGTCTTTATTTGTTTTATCATCAGGGTTTTCACAAATGTGAATATAAAATTGCTTTATAAGCAAACCCAAGTCATTAAACTTGATAATTGTTGTACTTTGTACAAATTCATTACTGACTTGATCAACCATGATGTTAGACATACATTGTTCCTCCCTTGTGCACGTCTTAATACTAATAAGAAACAGACTCTAGGGGATACAATAGTTGTAAGCCATACTGATGAAATCGTGAATACTCATTCATGGTTAAGGAAATTTTGGGTATTCCTTGATATCGGGGGTATATCTTGTTATGAAGGTTGTTAAAAATTTGAAATGTTTTGATCTGCAGGTTCGAAGTTATAAGTCAAATAGGGTGGCATGGTAAAAAAAATAAGCCTGAATCAAGATAGGAGACTGATCATTACCTGATATTGTGTGCTTAATTGAACCTTAATCATATCACTGAAATTTCTGAAAAATTTTGTTGTTAAAGTTTGAGTGAACATTAATACCAATGACTGACTTAACACCAGTCATAATAATGTTGAAATATAAAATTGTGATGGAAGGTCGATTTGGTAAATATGATTCCCTGCTCAAACTCAAAAAAAATATGTTTGTAAATAGTTTGAATTTCTTGATTTACATTAAACCAAAAAGATTTTTATTTCTAAGTTATTTTTACTCTGGATGACTGGATTACTATCTTTTGAGATGATTTTTGAGGATTTCACACTGATTTGATGTTCCGAATATATTTACAAATGGCTAAAATGTTAATTAAGGTCATTAATTTGGACTTGATTTGATCAAAAAAAAATCGAAAAGAGATTTAAGAAATAATGGTTCAATCAAGGTCATTAATTTGGACTTGATCAAACTCGAAAGTGTGAATTTTATGCTTTGGATATATACTTAACATATCTAGCGTATATGTCAAGTAGCAACATATACGACGGATAAAAGGGTAGTATATATACTATGTACTTATCTGATGTATTCATTATATCCGTTCATTTCTCATATTCGTGCATAATATCCTTTATTGACATTTGATTTGTTTCCGTATATACATATCCGTTGATTATATCAGTGATTCGCACATTGTTATAATTATTAAAGTTATTTTTCGTTAACCGTCTTTGATGATTTTCGAGGGTTGGATGAAGAACTTAGATTCATATCTATATTGACAAAATTGTTGGACTTTTAATTGTTTGATCATTATGAGTGCTGATTGTCATAAATTTCTTGTTCTGAATTGAGAGTTTGAGATTCTATTAATTCTAGATCTGAAATATATCTGGGTTTCTTTATAAATCAGAAATAAAGCTTAAATTGTTACATCCGATAGACTTGTTTGAGTCATTGAATTAATGGATTGATGTATCATTTCAGTAAATTTTTTAATTGACGTTTCAGATTGCGTATATGACTTATACGCCGTATAAGTCATATTGGACTTATACGGGTTTAAGTTTAATATCATATACGCCGTATAAGTATTATATTGACATATACGGGTATATTGTATTGACATATATGTAGTATGTCTTATATGTAAGTTTGACCTTATATGCTGAAAGAAACATATCCATTGATAGAACCCTTATACGAGAGGGGGAAGATATACTGGGAAAAGACTTATACGTGATTTTAGACTTATGCGTTTAAATGGACTTATACGTTGAAAATTGTTAGTGCACAGTTTAGGCGTCTCGAGTCTTTGTATTTATTGTATTGTAATTTATTATTATTATAATGAAAATATATTTATATTTAATAGTTAGTTCGTTAATGTAAGGGTAATTCATTAAGGATGTTTAAGAAATTAGCCAGTTCGTTTAATGTAACACCCATTCGTTAAGGATGTTTAACGAATGGGCTGACAGTTCGTTATGTATGTTCTCATTCGTCATGGAATTTTGACGAATGGGGCATAGCGAATCAATGATTCGTTATGTTTTCTGTATTTGGTCTGTAATGTTAACGAATTGGGTCCATCGTCTATATATAGAGGTGTTAGACGTCTGGTAATTTTAGTTTTGATTCTTAAGTAACGAACCTCTGTCCAAGTATTCTCTCGATCAATCCTTCGTTTAATCTATTACTTAATACACATAATACAATTATACATACATATATATATATATATATATATATATATATATATTAACAATAATTTTGAGTAAAACAATGAACTAGATCCTATTAAGGTATAATTAGATCTTCGATTGATAATCAATATTATCTAGATCTGAATCATGTTTAACATAAATACTTATCCGTAGTCTTAAGACTTATACGTTAAAGATACTTATCCGTGATTCTTTTGAACTTATTTGTTTTGATCAATTTTATGTAGAAACTATTTGTATTTGTTGATTTGTTAATGCAGGTGGCTCGAAATGAGAAAGATACTGATCCTATGCATA
Organism: Bidens hawaiensis; assembly: GCF_021521415.1. NCBI lineage: Eukaryota > Viridiplantae > Streptophyta > Magnoliopsida > Asterales > Asteraceae > Bidens > Bidens hawaiensis. Next base: position 127,051 of record NW_027498433.1, on the reverse strand, counting down.
ATATTTGTGCTTCTCTGGACTTGGAGGATAAGAAAGTACATCATTTCAAGACAATCATTCCTTTTCTGTTACGTTCAAGAATATATACGACTAATATTGTTCGTTGTGATCCTTATAGGAATATGGTTGCTGATTTTTGGAAGAACGCTAAAGATTGCGAGTCAGAATTCAAATCAAAGGTGCAAGGAAAAGAGATAGTTGTGTCAGAGAGTATAATCAGAAAGATCTTGGAATTTGGGGATGCTGAGATAGATCCAGATACGTTGGATGAACGTTTGGTTAAGGGATATTTGATCAGGATAGGGTATCAAAATGATAGAAACAGAGGACCTTATCTAAAGACGGGTTGTCAAGACCATACAAATTTCTTGTACATGTTGTTGTACGGTGTTTGGGGCACAAGAAAGGAGGTTATGAGGAAATCTTCGATTATCAAATGTGTAGCATTGCGGCGTTATGCTTGAATTTGAAGTATAATTTTTCAAATGTGATCTTCGACAACGTGAAGCACTATTTTGGAAAAGAGAAGTGGTTAATGTATCCACGTTTTATACAATTGATCTCTAAGGCCCCGTTACCGGTAGCCCTACTTTAACGTTGGATTTACTCATAAACGCAGTTCTAAATATCAGAGTTAACAAAAAGTTTCGCGAAATAATAAAACTTCAACCATAACATTTTACATAACCATCAAATCATGTCTTATAAAACATTCGTAGTCAATTAAAACAAAACATAGTCTTTAAAACATCACAACATTTATTCGAGATGCCAGTATCTTCGATTCCCATGCCATGTGTCTTCAGTCACACGAGCTGCCTCAACCTATTTGCCTGCGTGCATACTAAAAGTCAGCTATGCTGAGTGAGTTCTAGTTAATCACATAACTTACTTTTCATACACATATACGTGCCCGAGGGTACGCATTACCACATATCAAGATCAGCATTCGTCCATACACATTCATATCTAACCATACATTATAAAGGGCGTTTCACCCTACATACCTCGGATATTTTTAGGGTCCGGTACCCTCCATCCTCGGATATTATTAGGGTCCGGTCACCCTTCATCCTCGGATATTATTAGGGTCCGGTCACCCTTCATCCTCGGATATTATTAGGGTCTGGTACCCTTTCTTCCATAGCTTCACACTATACCTGTCCTTAAATATTTTTCCTGACAATACGTGCAATCTCCGAAGAGCGTTCACGTACCATTAACTTATCATACGTACATTATGCATACATCATAAATATTCATACATGCATCTTATTTTACATCATACGTAGCAATCACGTCTTTAGCTACCACCTGACGGTACATGCAATATCCGAAGATCGTTCACGCACCGTCAAGCAATCATCATACATACATCATACAAGGCATACACTTACCACTTAAGGTAAGTGTATTTACTATCACATCGAGTATGCACACAGCCCCGAAAACATAACAAGGAAGTGGGGCTAGAAACTCACCTCAATGCGTTTGCGTTCACCATTTACGGTTATTCCCTTCTTGAGCTGTGCACGACTAATTGTATAATAATTATACGTTTCAATAAACTATCACTACACATATTACCTTTCTAGTTTAATTATTACCCTCAACGAACGGGGGTCCGGGGGCAGCGCCCCTGGCAGCGGGGTTCTAGTAGCGGCAGCCCCTAGCGGGGTCCAAGGGGCAGAGCCCCTGGCTGGTTTTAAGCTGTCCATGTAGCGAACCAGTCCAAGTAGCGAATTGGACCTTCTAACTGTCTTAACACATTTTCCATTAGCATTTTGAATCATTGAATAATATGCTACTTAAAAGTTCAAGGGCTTATTTGTAATTAAATCATTCTTTTCTAAGTCCAAGGACCATTCTGTCATTCTGTTAAACTCCTAATTCGTTACTTATCCTTAACGAACTAACTTGCCATGACGAACTGGTTCTTGTAACGAATTGGAACCTTTAAAGAACTAGTTACTTACACGAATTGGACTTTTAACGAACTGGACTCTTAACGAATCAGTCCATGTAGCGAACCAGTCCAAGTAGCGAATTGGACCTTCTAATTCGTTATCTCCTTTAACGAACTGGTCATAACGAATCAAGGGTAATTCGTTACCCTTTTCCCTTAACGAATTGGATACGAACTACAGCTAGTTCGTTAATCTTTCCTTAGCTAATTAGCTGGCGAATTACCTCTAATTTGCTAGTTATTCCTTAGCGAACTAGGATTAGGTCAGATTTGTCAGAACATTCCCTGACAACCTCGTACACGTTTTTCCGGCGCCGCCTTTCCGGCGCCGCCATTGCCGGAAAACTCACCGGAAAAGCGTATCTTCACCGTTTTACACCGTTTTTCATCGTTTTTCGTCCCGTTCGATCCGGATCTGAGCTAGGGTGACCCCTAAGCTCATATTAGGTTCGTTTTATACCCGATTCCACCCGAATCTCATGACTTAAATGGTTTAACGGTGTCGGCTCGTCGTTTCATGATTATATCTAACGGATTTAAGCTCAAACAATAAAATACTATCATTACCTCGGTCGGTTCTCGGTCTCCTTCTTGATATCGGTTTAGAGAGAGAGAGAACTAGAGAGAGAATCTTAAGTGTGTGTTTTGGATGGTGTAAGGGATATGTGTAAATGAATTAAATGGAGGATTAAGGGTATATATATTTTTTATCATGGGCTTAAGCCCATGGTCTTTCCTTCATTCCTCCATAACCCAAGTCCATAACCCATATCCATTTACCCAACACAAGTCCATCTCGTATTATATTCAACTAAACCGATAACGACCCGCTATAAAATAAATGAACTTTATTTTATTAATATAACCGAAAGTAGGATGTTACATGATCATGGAGGATTAGTTTCTGGGAGTTGATAAGGTTAGTGATACAATACATTTATCACATACGGCTGGAAATAATTTTGCTAAACTGGCGTCATATAAAAATAAAGAAGAAGATGATATTCCCAAGTTTCGTGGTTTATTTGGCCATTTGAAGAGTATTGATTATGTTGCACCAGAGGATAATTACTGGAGACACGATAACAACGATTCGGATCGCGAAAATGAGAATAGAATAATGTATATATTCAAAGTTGCGGGTGGGAGAAAATGGATTATAAAATCTGAAGATGATGTTGTAGCAGACTCACAGAAAGGGGAACAGAAAATAAAGAAAGTTGTTTAAGTTGAAGAGGTTACACCTAAGGTTACTCTAGTTGGTGAACAGCCTAAATATTCTGCTACTTCATTTAAGGATGATGAGGAAACTGAATCAGATTCTGAACTGAAGAAAAGTGTTTATGCTGATCCAAGAGCTATGGTTGATTTAAGAAAGCAACAAAAGCGAAGGAAAACATAGGAGGAAACTAATAAAAATTTTGTACCTGAGGTTGTAAAAGAAAAGAAAAAGAGAAGGGGAAAGAAGCACATGGCTAAACGTGCTGAACCATCTTTGAAGCTTATTGATAAGGAATCAAATCCTGAGGGAGAGATTGGTGATACAGTGGTGGTTGGGAAGTTTGTTCCAGAAATGGACATTGATATGGAACCAGTTGTAGACTTGAGTCGAAATGACAATAATTTGAAAACTCCTGAAGTTAAAGCAACACCATCACTGAAGAAGAAAACACCAAAGAAGCCTACAGCAAATGTTACTCCAAAGTTTTCTTCTCAAGGTCAATCTTTTGGAAGTTTTCCTGCATTTGAAGATGCCAATATATTCTTGGATGGACCTTCTAGACAAGAATTTAATTTGTTAAAGGGTCGTGTGGAGGAACAAGATGTTAGTATTGAGAGTCTATCTGAAGAAAATGGTAGATTGAGACAGGAGAACTTACAAATGAAAGCAAAATTAATTGAGAGTGAAAGGAAATGTTCTCTACTAGCTGACTTGTTAAACAAGCACATGACTTGTTAAACCAGCTGACTTCTGATAACATCTCCCCCATACACTCTTTTAAACTAGGCATTCGTTTGTTATCAAAAGTAGAAAAGGCGGATGACATTGTGTTTAAAAGAGTGTATGGGGGAGATGTTGGCTTAGACGATTGTGAATTCCGAATGATGTATGATAAAGAAAAGGTTGATCTAAAAGGGAAAGGAAATATGGCTAAAGAACCAATTATATTACCTGAAGACATTGTTACTAAGCAGAATGTTGGATCATTTTCTATGACGGGTACTACTCAACAACCTATAGTGAAAGAGCCTGTGTTGGATATGGTTGTTTATGAACCAAAGGTTGATGAACCTTAGTTTGTTGAACCACTGGAGTTGGTACAAATGGATGAAGAGGAAGATGATGAAATGGGGAGGATGAAGGTAAACTTGATTTGTTTGCTAGTGATGATTATGAAGATCTAGATAATAGTGATGATGATGATGATAACACTAGAGGTGGAACTGGTTTATTAGTGATTTCCAAAAGCAGCAAAACTCATGGTGTAATGTTCGAGAAAGTGAGAAGTCTATTGATCATACACAACATTACAGTATTAGTGAAAAATCTTTTGAAGATACTGAGGTATATGGTGTTGTATACGATGCTGAGAGGGGTGAGATTGTTATGACTATAGCTGATTTGGCAAAGAGGTTGGATGTCATTGAGGATGAATTCAGTTTTGGCTTTGAACTGGAAATGGGTGGAATCTGTGATTGTAAGGCCCCGGACCCGGTCGCCTTACTTTAACGTTGTATTTACTCATAAACTCAGTTTGTTAAAATGGAAGCATATACAACTTGCAGCGGAAACTAAAACTTTTTTATAATAAACTTCTTTCACTAACTAATATTTAATATGGATAGCCTCGTACGCACCTCAAGCTCGCCACGTCTCAACCATACCTGCATGCAAACTAAAATTCAGCTACACCCTGAGTGATTTCTAGCTTTAGTCGTTGCACTTAACAACTTTTATAAATATCCATAAGAGGAACGTTGCATAATATCTATTAAAGGAACATTTACTATTGTCCATAATAGGAACACTATATATTATCCATAGAAGGAATAATGTGCATTATCCATAGAAGAAACACTATATGTTATCCATAAAAGGAACAATGTGTATTATCCATAGAAGGAACAACGTTTATTATCCATACAAAGAACCCTATATATTATCCATATAATGAACAATGTTTATTATCCATACAAGGAATATATACTTATCTATATAATATACATTTAAGGAACACTAACGATTATCCATGTGTCAGGTCCCTTTATATGGTCGATTCGGCTCGGATCTTAATCAATCATGTCATAACTCACACATAATTAATCGTGTTGACAAGAGAGTTAATGACGGGTTACTATATTTAGAAAGATAACCGTTTGTTAAAGGCGGAATCAATAACAAACATACGGTTGCAATGAATATTCAAAGATGGATGGCACACATAGGATTCACTCAAAAGATTTCCATTTATATAATGTTAATCATACAAACGGGGGTAATCGATTTAGGGTTTTATAAGGAATCCTAGGACAGCCGGCACACACAAAATATTCTCAATTAATGTGTCAGTCTTATCCGTATCATGTGTCCATCTACCTCTCCTTGGCGGCGTGCCCTAAATATTCTATTTATAGGCCTGCAACCTAGGACAGCTGTCATTCCTTCTAGAAACCCTAAATACAATCATACGTATTCAAATTACATATTCAAAATAAGCTAAGTGTAAAACAAGTCTTCCGGGTAGGATTTTCATTAATCTTCAGTCTCCGAGTACGCAGTGTACTCGCCCTTCCTTCAAACTTGGTAAACATAGAAATCTACTCGGGATCAGTTTCCGGGTAGACTTTACTTAAAGAATATTTTACCAAGTAAAATATTCACCGAGTAGACTTAAATCTTCTTGTACTTATCAAACTTTGCCCGACAAATCCATACGAGCAACCTTGTTCTTCTATGGTCCTGTTCGGCTCATTGTCATTGAATAACTTGTTGATAAGGCGTACACGGGAGTACATACCTTACTTGAGCAGAACCTTACTTGAGCAGAACCTTACTCGATATAACTTAGAGATATTCCATTAACTCATCAAGTATACTCGGACCATAATTATTAAAGAATACCTTGCCCGGTCTTCCAATCACTTGGCTTCATGGACTTGGTTAACCAAACCTTACTCGGATGAGTAAAATACTTTGTCTTGAAGAACAACCCTGCTTGACAATGTAAACCTTGCTCGGAGATGCCCAATCAGTGATCCTTACTCGGGAAATCACTAAAAAGCATACCTTGCTCGGATATCCACTTAAGAAGACTATTTGAAGTAACCCTTGCCCGGAAGGCAAAATCTCGTACTCGGCTAAGTAAAAGCTTTCTCGGAGTTCCAAGGTGTGCTCGGATTCAATACTTAGCAGTTTCTGAGGAGGTTGAGAAGATTCCAATCTTCCATATTCTTCGTTTAGGTCAAATCTCCTCATTTGGGTTAAACTCTTGACCCAACAATCTCCCCCTAGATTGGAACACCTCAGCTGACCCAAAACACTCTATTTTTACTTACACTTAGCAAAATACACATCAAATTAAAAGTTAAATTTCATAATCAAATTACATAAACAAAATTACATAATCAAAAGTTGTCCGAAGACACTTCAAAGCAAAGCCTAATATAAAAATTCTTCAATCTACCCAAAGGTGCTTGTTTAGGCATGGAAAGTCCAATTTTTGCTGCTCTCTCAAGAATCCCAGCAACTCTGATTGCATACCACTTGTAGGCCTTTGCCTTTCCTTGGAATCAGAGAGATACAGTGCTGCAAGCACATTCAATTGCCATAGATTGAATTTTCTGAAGTCAATTTTAGAGAAGATCTTCACAATCTCTCCATTTTCCATCATAACATTCAGATGTTCAGTCCTAGAATCATAGAATATTCCACTTGGCATAACATTGTGGTTGACAGAAGGATTTTTTACTTTTACAGCAACCTTGTCAGGGGGTTTATCCATCTTCAAGTGCATCTGCATTGGTTTTTCCTTAGTAGCCACATATATCTTCCTTTTCTTTGTTTTGTTCTGTTTTGAGAGCAAGGATGTTGTCTGTTTGCATAATTCCTCTACTTTGAACTTCCCCTTCAATGTCATCCTTGATAGATCAACCATCTTTTTGGATTCCTTTGTTCTTACCAACCAGAGATTGAGCGGTTCCCTTCTTCATGTTCAGTTGTTGTCCCTTCATTTTCTTGAAGTTGCTCAAAATCTCTTTTCTTGTCATTGCTTTTACATGATCAAGAGGAATTGCATTTTTAACCAAAAATTTTGGTTTACCACCATACCTGCTAAAATATTTTCGAATTTCCATTTCTTGTTCCAAATCATCTCTCAATTTCAAATCTTTCACTTCATTGTCTTGAACAATCTTTTCTTCACTCAGTGTGTTTGAAATTTTATCAATAACAGCATCCAGTTTCTCTTTCACTTCTGTCTCTGGTTCTTCTTGTTTAATCAACTTGAGTAGAGATACTAGCACACCATTTGGAATTTCTTGATCATTCAAGCATTTTTCAATCAGTTCTTGAGGCACATCCTTCTGATTAACATTCTTCACTTCATCTTTTAGCCTTTTCTCATCTTCAAACATTTTCAGCAAGTTTTCTTGTTCTTCAAAGTCTTTATCAGACATCATTTGACTCAGAAATTCTCTGTCATGAATTTCTGTCATCCTTTGTACATAGACTCTTTTGACTTCTGATTCAGATTCATTCATTTCTGAGTCCATTGTATTTTCCTTCTGAGAATTTAAAGTCTGAACTTTATCATCCTCTTGAGCAATTTCTTTCCCTTTCAATTTCTTTCTTTCCTCAAGATCTTTCTTTTCATCTTCTGTAACATTGTCAGCTTCATCATCTGAGCTGTTCTTTTCATAAATTGAGAGAAGCTTCAGCGAATTCTCCCTCTGATTCAGTACATTCTCCCCCTGTTTTGGTGATTTCTCCTCCTGTATTGGGGCAGCTGAGATCTTCTCAACCTCAGAGAATAGGGTTTGAACTCGTTCCAATGCTTTCTTCAGTTCTTCAGAAAGATGATGTTTGTAGGAATTGGAATTACTTGGAGTTGGATCCATTGCTGATTTTCTGTTATATCCAAGAACACACAATTATCAGTTAGTTCTCAAAATAAAATAAAAAAAATATAAATATCATTTCAATTCAAACCGTTGTCTTGAATAATATTGAAATCTGCACAAAAACACAAATGTGAGTTACACTTGAAATGTGAAGTTTGAATTTTGAATAGCATATGCAGGTCTTCTTTTAATGAGAGTTAAGTCAAATGTAAGATACATATATGTAGCTTTATCAGAAAAGAGTTATGAATAAAGGTCTGCATATTTTGCTTTTCTTCAGCATGTCAGATAAAGTGAGAGATTTTAAAAGTGTTTTGTCTTTTATCTCATAAATTTCTTATCTATTTCAAGAATGGTTTGCTTTGTGATACCAGATTTGCAGTGGAAAGAGAGAGAGAGAGGAAACAATGTTGAAAAATTTGCCTTACTCCCTCTTTTATACCTTTTGAAAGTGGGGTTTTAAATGTTTTTTGTCCTCTTGTGCATTACTAGCTGTCAACCAGTAACATTATCCACTTGATACATTAAAAACATTTAATTTCATTTAAGTTTATTAGACCTTACTCGAAAGATTAATATGTCCAAAGTCTACTCGGTATATCTCCACTTACAAACCTTACTCTGTCAAACTTTGCTCGGAATACTTTTCAATTTGGAATATACAAAGTTTGCCCGAATATGCCCATTTACAAATCTTGCCCGATTAAGTAAATTAATTTAAAGTTAAGACATAATGAAGAAAGCTTACTTTCTTGAGAAATTAATCACAAGGCAAATAATCAAATATAACCATCAAATAAACATTCTTACTAAGAATCAATTAAGATCCTCATAAAGATTTCTCAATTTCAAATTAAAACTTATCTAGCATGAACCCTAATAAGAATCATAATCAATTTTATCATACTAACTAACATATTCAATCAACGCATTCATTCAAGTATAAATCACTAAACAAATTTTATCATACTAACTCACATATTCAATCGACGCATTCATTCAAGTATGCTTGAACACATAGTGTGCTCGAGCACTCTTTCAGATGTAAAGTGTGCTCGGACAACAATCTTATGCAAAGTATATCCGAATAACCTTCATATAGTACAAAGTGTGCCCGGAAAGAAATTCTGACAGACAGTGTACTCGGAAAGTCAAGTTTTTTTTTAAAATTACCAAGTATATTGAAGGAACACAAGTGTACCCAAAATATAAAGTGTGCTCGGAAAACAAAGTTTGCCCGAAAACACTTGTAATTTCAAAGAAATCATAAACACACATATCACAGAGCATGCTCGGAATGAAATTAAACACATAAACATTTAAGTGTGCTATAGTCTAAAATTTCATAGAGCTTGCCCGAAAATCCTAAGTTAGCACTAAGCTTGCTAGGATAAACACATTCAATCATCAGGTATGCCCTTGCTCGAGGGAACTCAACATATCAAACCATACCCGAAAAATGACAAACTTAAACAATAACATCTAAGCGTGCCCGGAAAGATTAACAAGCCTTTCCTAACAACATATTCACACAAAGCTTACTCGGTGTACTCACTTAAGTTCACAAAGTTTGCTTGGAAACACAATCAGCATATAACATGCATAGCTTACTCGAAACTAGCATATAACATGCATAGCTTGCTCGAAACAAGAATTTCTTGTTAAAAGACAGCTATAACAACACATAATCATCTCAAGACTTCAAGCTTACTCGGGAAAATGAGTGCAACAGTGTACTCAACCTGGAAAGTGTAAACACTTCAAAGCATGCCCGAAAATCATAAAGTTAGTCAGAAATGACTAAGCTTACTCGGAAAGTTTGAAAATTATCAAACCTTACCCGAAACAACATATTCACATATAATCAATTGTTTTGTACTCGGAGAGGTTATAAATCATTAACCTTACCCGAAGATACATATTCAAACAGTTTGTGCTCGAGAAGGTTATAAAGCATCAAACCTTACTCGAACTTACATATTCACACATAATCAACTGTTTTGTACTCGGAAAGGTTATAAATCATTAACCTTACCCGAAAATACATATTCAAACAGTTTGTGCTCGAGAAGGTTATAAAGCATCAAACCTTACTAGAACTTACATATTCAACCTATTTTAGGCAAAATGCAACACTTTTTGACTTAAACCACTTGTCAAAGACATTTCTAAGTTATGTATTATTTCAGAACATAGTTTAAGAACAAATGGTGCATTTAGAGATAAAATTTCAGTTATAATTCATTTCAAAACAATATCTTTGATAAACTGAAAAGATCTCAGGAATGGGATCATATTGACTAAGTAGCTATCTCATTACATCACTCTCAGCATTATTATGACAACTTAGATAGGTTAACAGCAGGTATAAACTTAGCATGATTTTCATCTCTTTGGTGATATGATTAAAGTTCAATTTGAGCATAATTCAATAATGGTCAACACTGTGCTATGATGCCTCATATCTCTTCTCAAAGCTTATTTGGCTTTCCCCAGATCACCCCAATTTGACTCCAACCTCCTGTATTTGGTCAAAAATAGTTTTTGTATGACAAAACTTGTTTTATTTTTTTTTATTTTTAGATTCAAACATATATAGAGGTTGAACGTTGGACTTACAGTTAGCAACATGCTTTTCATTCAAGATGAGACAGATTTTGCCAACATCTTCGTAGTTCTTGTTGTAACCCTCTTGTTTGATAAAATATTTAAAACACTTATCAACTTTTGGTTGATTTATTCATTCTTCCCCTTGTTTTTGATATTTTCTCAAATTTTCTTAAAGCATGTTCTTTGTCATATTTAAAGATGTTTCATTTTGGTTGACCAAATAACAACAGGCTCGTGTATGACTGGGTAATCACTTTTCTGCCATATCATTCGGAGAGATCTATCTTGAGACATGCAAAACAACTATGCATCTCCACATAAGGATTAGCATATTCATTATGTTTATATCACCTTAGATTTTACATCATCATGGGTAAGCAACTATACATGTTAATGATTATACTAAGGTCTTTTTAGCCTATTAATTCCATATGATCAGCTAAGTAGTCAATGTACTATCATTTCCCATAAAAATACAGTTTAATATTCAATCACCCCAATATCTCTTCATTATCAGGTTAATGGCTATCCTGTTTGACCAAAAAATGTCAACAGGACCAAACATACATGTGAGTATATGTCCTATCAAAGTCAGAGTTATTGACATAGTTTTAAGTGAAGGAAGAAGAAACAAGTCATAATTGCCCCAAATCCATTCAGTTTTCATGTTAATGGCTATCCTTTGAATCTATAGAGATTTAAGGACCAAACATACACAAGTATATGTCCTTCCAACTGGGCAAATGACATAATTTTCAGCAAAAACAACTACTTGAGACTTTTCTTTAAAAATCCTTCTTTTAAGCTTCTTAAAAGCTTGAACTGAATAATCTTATCATATCTCTACACCATTAATCAACTTGCTCATGTTTTGACCAAAATATAGTATTTATGCAAAATGCATTATAAAATTCATTGAATCACTTAATTTTGACATAAAACACATTTTGACACAAACAGTTGCATCACACACTCAAATCTTAATCATTCTTAACATCATCAAGAAAAACAGACTGTACTAACATTCAATGTCTATCCTATCTTGACATCATCAGAAGATCAGATTAAGAACATATTCAAGTAACCATAAACAAGTGATTACTCATGACATCATATAAGCATTCAATTTCACCTAAATAGATCAAACTACTTATCATAACATCAGATCAGTTAACATGATAGTTAAGAATTATCATCAATTTCAAACAAATTGCACAGATAGTTACTTAAGCACCTATCAGTTAACTTCAAGCTTGTGACATAATCAAAACATATTCAATCAACATTCAGTTGAAACATATTCAATATGTGTAATCTCTAATAAAATAATCAGTTATCACAGAGAGACACACATAGAAACAGTTAAGTCACATAACATTTAACATACTCAGTAACATATTCAGCAACATATTCAGCAAGTGTAACCTCTTCTAAAATATTCAAGTAGCACATAGAGGTACCCAACCAAGAACACATCCTTAATCAGATTTCATCAGAGTTGATCATCCCCAGGGCTTTCAAAAGAAAGTTGAACCTGGTTCTATCAAGTGGTTTGGTGAATAAGTCAGCCAAATTATCACTTGTATCAACTCTTTGCATTTCAATCAAACCTTTTTCACTGCAATCTCTGATGATGTGATGTCTGATTTCAATGTGCTTAGTCTTAGAGTGTTGCACAGGGTTCTTAACAGTAAAATATGCAGCAGTATTATCAATAAGAATAGGGGTGTTGAGAAAATTCAAACCATAGTCCAGCATCTGATTTTGAATCCAGAGAACTTGTGCACAGCAGGCAGATGCAGCAACATATTCAGCTTCTGCAGTGGAGATTGATACTGTAGTCTGTTTCTTGCATTGCCATGACACTAGCCTTTCTCCCAAAAACTGGCATCCCCCTGATGTTGACTTTCTACTCATATTGCATCCATTATAATCACTGTCTGTATATGCAATCAGATCAAAGGATTGGTTCTTTGGATACCAAATCCCTAAGTCTGGTCTTCCCTTCAAGTATCTGTATATTCTTTTAACAGCATTCATGTGGGAGACTTTTGGATTTGACTGGAACCTAGCACACACACACAAAGCAAACTGATATCTGGTCTTGTTGCAGTCAGATACATCAGAGATCCAATCTTGGCTCTGTATTCAAGCTCATCAACTGACTCCCCCTTTTCATCAGCTATCATTTTTTCTTGGTGTCCATTGGAGTTGAAGCAGTCTTGTAATCATGACAGTTGAACTTATTCAAAATTGTTAGTGCACGAAATGGTTGTCCGTAGCATTCGAATAAGTTATACATAGTCTAGATTGTTTATTTATTGTAAATGGCCCATTCGCTATGGTTTGTATAGCGAATGAGGTCCATTCGTTATATGCTAGGCTAGTTCGTTAAGGTATAAGCTCATTCGTTATGGTAGCATAACGAATGAGAGCTTGTTCGTTAAGTTTATAAGCCCATTCGTTATGTAATATAACGAATGGAGGCTGGTTCGTTAAGTTATCATCACTCGTTATGGAATCATAATGAATGGAGTCTAATTCGTTATGAAGATATAACGAATTAGACTAAATTAACGAATTGGTGCTTTGGCCTATAAATAGGCATATTCATACTCATTTGTAAGTGTACATATTGAAAGAGAGATCTAGATCTAAATTATGCTCACCATAAGTTATTTCCATCCACCATAATGTATTCCTCCATATTTATCAATAAAGTAATAATTTAACGTTTAGATTCGTATTGTATAATCGATGTATCATAGCGGCTAGATCCCTAACGGGTTTCAACAAAAATGTCCCGCACATACTTAGTTTGGTGAATGAAGATCCCTTCAGCCTTTTGTTGAACTTGCAGCCCCAAAAAGAGGTTCATTTCATCCATGGAACTCATGCTGTACTTGGACTTCATCACCTCTTCAAACTCCAAACAAATATTTTCATTTGTAGATCCAAAGATGATATCATCAACATAGACTTGTAAAAGCAACAAATTTGACCCTTTTCTTCTGTAGAAGAGTGTCTTGTCAATGGCCCCCCTTGTGAAACCATTTTCAAGTAAATGAGTTGATAGCTCGTCAAACCATGCTCTAGGAGCCTGATGCAATCCATAAAGGGCTTTGTTTAACTTATACACCCTGTTTGGATACATGGGATCCCCAAAACCTGGTGGTTGAGCCACGTACACTTCTTCATCAATCTTTCCATTTAGGAATGCAGATTTAACATCAAGCTAGAATACTCTTATGTTCTTTGAGGGCAGCATATGCAAGGAAAATTCTTATGGCTTCCAGTCTTGCAACTGGTGCAAACACTTCCTCAAAGTCTATCCCTTCTTCTTGAAGACATCTGTAACGCCCTGGAATTTGACTGGTAGACAAAAATCAAGGAATCATCGGAAACTATACACTTTGGGGTTCTGGACGATAAGTTCGGAACCCATATCATTGGAGAAATCTGCTTTTATCATTTAAAATGTTTATTTTATAAAACGACATTTACGCCTGGAAAATATTAATTTTTATGCTTTTGAAAAATAATTATTCGGAAAATGGTTTATAAAAGTTTTGCTGAAAAAGTTTTAGTTTGTTTAAAAACTTATGAACTCGACTAGTCTTGACCCGTCGGTAGCCTAAACCCGAACCCGAGTCACCCGAGTATTTAAGCGGAAAATCAAGTATTCTTACACCATCTCTTTCATTTCCACCAACACTTCCCACCCAAACACTCCCACTTCTAGAGAGAGAGTAGTGAGAGAAAGTCATCCAATCTAAGATTCGAGTCCACCAATCTGTTTATCGTTGTTGTCGGTAAGATCTTCTTGAAAATCATACGTTTTTACAACCAAAACCCGCCCCGAATCGAGCAAAAACTCCGACTTTTGTGTCAAGTGTGTTCTTGGTCAAAAACCGTCTTTTTTGGTGTCAAAATGCAAGCTTTTGTGTTTAAAAGTACTAGGAATCGATACCCCTTTCAATCCCGAGCATTTCCATGTCAAAAACTTCGATTTTGGGTCAAAAATCTGGAAAATCTGGAAAACCCGTGGGTATCTCCGTCGCCCAGCTTTCAGTCGATCGAATCAGTTCATTCGATCGAACCAGTCGATCGAATCAGTTCATTCGATCGAATGTGTCGATCGAACCAGTCCAGTCGACCGAATAGGAAAGCAACCGAATGGTCTCCAACTCATTCGACTGAATGAGCTTCGTATTCGATCGAGCGTCTATCTATTCGATCGAATGAGTGTCTATTCGATCGAATGTGTTTCTATTCGATCGAATGTGTGTCTATTCGATCGAATGTGTGTCTATTCGATCGAATGTGTGTCTATTCGATCGAATGTGTTTCGATTCGATCGAATCAGGTCAGAACCAAGCTGTTTCGTCTTTAAAACCTAGTTTTTGCTCGAGATCGTGTAAGGCTTACACTCTTAGACTTAAACTGTGTTGTTAACTTATTATGTCCTTGTCTAGACTTAGAGGATCGACGTTTGACAGCACCCGACCGCCCTAGCAACCACACCTAGTCAACAAGGTGAGTTCATAGCCCCCATTTTTCTTTTAAAGCCTTTCAAATCATTGGGGGTGAAAACATGGTAAATGTACACGTTTTGACAAAACACATTTATTCAAACATTACTTATCATAAACACTTGACAAATCTTTTGCAAACAATGAACATTGGGAAAACAAGTAATCATGGCAGGTTACGCGTACCTTAACTTTCTCGGAAGTTGTGTATGCATAATCAAATATTCAGGAGTAAATATGGGAATCACTCAGCGTTTAGGGAACATTGGACGCTTGGAAATCAAAGTCATGTACCCGTTATACTTTATCATGAAAACACATTATTCATTGGTCAGTCTTGTGATCGTGTGAACAGTGGCAATATAGGTCACAATAGTGCATAGGTTTGATCTCCAAGTGGTCGATTGGTAGACAGGCCGTCACTAGATGTGGGATTCTAAAGTGATCGATTTAGAATACACGTGACCTATGGGGTTCTTAAGTGTTCGATTAAGAATCCGAAGGATCTCTTAAGTGTTCGATTAAGGATCCGAAGGATCTCCTAAGTGATCGATTAGGAATCCAAGGGATACTAAAGTACGCTTTAGAATTCTCTCATGGTACCCAAAGTGATCGATTTGGGTTACCATCAAGGAAATCAAGTAGCATAGTGTGGTCTTGTGTGGGGTCGATGTCAGGTCTTGTGTGATCATTATGCATCATTATCATTTTTTCATCATGGCATGGTTACATATGATTCTTGGGTATCTTATACATATATCCTTGATACCGTTCCTCCTGCACGTATGGAAACAATAATTGGAATCTTTATACGAAACTCTTGCAGATTCAGTTGAGATGATAAGCATACCAAGCATAGTAGGATAAGTTGTAGGAGTGGTGGGTTAGCCGATGGTACACCCCTATATATAAACCCCTACAACTTAGCCTAGTATGCTTGTGTAGGGCTTATCACTACAGTATTAGTTAACCTATGAATTCACTCATCTACTTTTTGTAGTTGACGTTTTATTACATGTTTTCAGGAAATGAAGCAGGAAGTAGCTAATAGCTGATAGAGGCCTTAGAGAGATGAAGGCTAGGCTAGGAGTTGTTTGGAAACTTGATATTTTGTATTAAAACAATTTGTTTCATGTTACCTGGATGATGTAATATTTGACAGTTTGGTTATGTTTATGCATTTAGACTTTTATACTATTGTGCTCAATCAATCACGACCTAGTCGCCACGCCTCGGTTTTCCGCCATTACGACCGGGGTGTGACAGATTGGTATCAGAGCCAATGGTTATAGGGAATTAGGAAACCGACCTAGACTATAACCTAGGACCCTTAACTCTAGATATTTCATGCATCACTATCACACGCCCACACTTATGTGCTTGCTATGTGCTTATGTGCTGCATCTTTAATTGTGTCTATCGTAGCGATGTATTCTTTGGCTATTCCTTATCCTGTTATTCTTATTCCCGGTATCATTCTTGCGCGTTCTTTTTCTTTTTCAGAATGCCTCCTCGTCGCTCGTCCGTCAATGCTGACCCTGCTGACCTCGCTGCCATCATAGCGCAGCAAATTGCAGCAGTTCTTCCGGGTCTGGTTAACAACCTAAGGCAAGAAGGAACCTCGGGTGCGCCACAAGCCCCAGAACCGAATCCTACTCTTCAGGCCGACAGGCTCTATAAGGCTTTTACTAACACTGGGCCTACGAGCTTTAATGGATCCGAGGGAGCTGCTGGTCTTCTCCAGTGGTTCGAGAAAGTCGAAGCTTCATTCAACATGTGCTCTTGCCCGGATGAACTCAGGGTCAAATTCGCGGCGAGTATGTTCCACAAACGGGCTCTCACGTGGTGGAATATCGAGATTAGAACCAGGGGGCGAGACGCGGTCTTAGCCTTGCCCTGGGCCGAGTTTGTTGAGCTAGTCACGCAGGAGTTCGTTCCGAGAACCGAACTCCAGAAATTGGAGGCTGAGTTTAGGGCGCACACGATGAAGGGCGCCGATCACATGAAGTACACGGAGAGATTTCATGAACTCTCCCTATTGGTGCCCCACATGGTTACCCCAGCTTCACGCGCTGTCGAGCAATACATCAGCGGTCTTCCGGACTCTATGAGGGGCATTGCGGTTGCAGTTGACCCCACTACACTTAAGGCAGTGATCGATCTCACTGCCCGTTTGACCAGGGAACAGCTCAGGTCCGGTGTTTTGCATCAGGATAAGGGCAAATCTTCCGATGGGAAAGCGAAAAAGGGGAACAATAGGAAGCGGAAAGCGACCTACTTAACTGCGATCACTGGTGCTACGCCTATCAACTCCATGGCCCCCGTTTCAGCCGCAACAGTTCAGGGAAGACCGAGAAAGGAATATACTGGGCCGCATCCCAAGTGCAACTTATGTTCTTATCATCACCCAACAAGTGAGTTGTGCCGCAAGTGCACAAATTGTGGACGATTCGGACACCTGGTGGAGCGCTGCAGGAGTCCTGGCAACCAATTGGCTGTGGGGAATGCTAACCCTCAGCCTAACCCTGCTCGAGGCTGCTTCGAGTGTGGCGCGATGGACCATTACAGAAATCGATGCCCTCGCGTCACCAACGTTCCTCCGGCTCGCGGGAGGGCCTTCACCATTGGAGCTGCCGAAGCACGCCAAAACCCCGATGTTATTACTGGTACGTTTACTCTTAACAACAATTGGGTGTCTGTCCTATTTGATACAGGAGCTGATAGGAGTTTTGTCTCTCACGAATTGGTTCCTTTGCTGAAATTAAAAATTTCCGAGTTGGAACCTGCCTTGGTTGTTGAACTTGCTAGTGGAGAGTCCACACAAGTGAGGTCTGTCATTCGAAATTGCACCCTTACTCTTGTCACCACATCGTTCAGTATTGACCTTATACCTTTTCGTCTTGGAAGCTTCGATCTAGTTGTGGGAATGGACTGGCTGTCTAGCAATCGCGCGGAAGTAATCTGCGCCGAGAAACTTATTCGTATCCCTCTGTCTTCTGGTGAAATTCTAACCATTCAAGGGGATAGGTCGGGTGGATGCCTAAGAATCGTTTCTTGCTTAAAAGCCAGTCGGTACCTTCAAAAGAAGTATCCCGCATTTCTAGCCCGTGTTACTCTCAAGGAATCCAAAGTCAAGAGACTGCAGGACTTCCCTGTCGTGCGTGAATTTTCTGATGTTTTTCCCGATGAGCTGCCTGGACTTCCTCCTAGCAGGCAGGTGGAATTTCGTATCGATCTTATTCCTGGTGCTCTCCCTGTTGCTAAGTCTCCTTATCGTCTAGCTCCGCTGGAACTTCAAGAATTATCGAATCAGCTTCAAGAACTTCTTGGCAAGGGATTCATTCGCCCTAGCTCGTCTCCATGGGGAGCCCCAGTACTCTTCGTCAAAAAGAAGGATGGGACTTTCCGTATGTGCATTGACTATCGGGAGCTTAATAAACTGACCATCAAAAACCGGTACCCGTTACCGAGAATTGATGATCTCTTTGACCAGCTTCAGGGTGCTACGTTTTTCTCTAAGATCGATCTGCGTTCTGGTTACCATCAATTGCGTGTTCTGGAAGAGGATATCCCGAAAACTGCGTTCCGAACTCGTTACGGTCATTACGAGTTCATGGTTATGCCTTTTGGAATGACCAATGCCCCCGCCATTTTCATGGATCTGATGAATCGCGTTTGCCGTCCATATCTCGACCAGTTTGTCATTGTTTTCATAGACGATATTCTCATTTATTCTCGTTCGAGGACCGATCATGAGCTTCATCTCAGGCTTATTTTGGAGCTTCTCAGGAAGGAACAACTATATGCCAAGTTCTCCAAGTGCGAATTTTGGCTAAAGGAAGTTCAATTCTTGGGACATGTTATCAATGTCGACGGCATACACGTCGACCCTGCCAAGGTAGAAGCCATCAGAAATTGGGTAGCGCCTAAAACACCTACCGAAATCCGTTCATTTCTTGGATTGGCTGGTTACTACCGCCGATTTATCTCAAACTTCTCCAGGATTGCCTTGCCTTTGACCACTCTGACTCAGAAGGGAGAACCCTTCGTGTGGGGACGAGATCAAGAGGAAGCCTTCCAAACTCTGAAGAATAAACTTTGCCGTGCACCGATTCTATCGCTTCCGGAAGGTGACGATGACTTTACCGTTTATTGCGATGCTTCAAATCAAGGCCTCGGTTGCGTTTTAATGCAACGAGGGAAGGTCATCGCTTACGCTTCTCGACAACTCAAGGTGCACGAAAAGAACTACGCCACGCATGACCTCGAGTTGGGTGCTGTGGTGTTTGCCTTAAAAATCTGGAGACACTACCTGTACGGCACGAAGTGTGTCATCTATACCGACCACAAGAGCTTACAGCACATACTCCATCAGAAAGAGTTGAACATGAGGCAGCGACGCTGGGTCGAACTTCTCAGCGATTACGATTGTGAAATCCGCTACCACCCGGGAAAGGCTAATGTGGTGGCTGACGCATTGAGTCGTAAAGAAAGGACCCAGCTGCACTCTATTCGAATTCAATCCAATCTTCCCTCCTTAATTCGCGAAGCTCAGAATCAGGCGCTTGTGAATGGAGATCTCAAGGGCGTTTTGTCGTGTGGAGCCGAACAGAAATTCGAAACCAAGTTGGACGGCATCCTCTATTTTCTTGATCGAGCATGGATCCCAAACTCTGAGCCTCTTCGAACGCTTATTCTAAGTGAAGCCCACAAGTCCAGATACTCGATTCATCCCGGCAGCAGCAAAATGTATCAAGATCTTAAACCTCATTATTGGTGGCCCGGGATGAAGAAAGACATCGCTTTATACGTGATGAGATGTTTGACTTGTTCGCGAGTCAAGACAGAGCATCGAAGGCCGTCTGGGCTGCTTCAGCAACCTATTATTCCTCAGTGGAAGTGGGAAGAGTTAGCTATGGATTTCATCACCAAGCTACCGCGGACGCCTAGCGGTCATGACTCAATTTGGGTTATTGTGGACATTCTAACTAAATCCGCTCACTTTATCCCGGTTCGTGAGGACTACACTACGGAAAAGTTGGCGCGGATATACATTCGTGAGATCGTTTCCCGTCATGGTGTGCCTAAGGGCATTACGTCTGATCGCGACAGCAGTTTTTCTTCCAGGTTCTGGAAATCTTTGCAAAAGGCCTTTGGGACAAGTGTGAAGCTTAGCTCTTCCTATCATCCAGAAACTGATGGGCAGAGCGAGAGGACCATACAAACCCTAGAGGACATGTTGAGAGCTTGTATCCTTGAATTCGGTAATAGTTGGGAAGCTCATCTGCCGCTGGCAGAATTTTCTTACAACAATAGTTACCACTCTTCTATTAAATGCGCGCCGTTTGAAGCTCTTTACGGTCGCAAGTGTCGCTCACCCTTGTGTTGGTCCGAGACCGGGGATTCACAGATCATCGGCCCGGAACTAATACAGGAAACAACCGATCAAATCGCTATCATTCAACAGCGACTCAAAGACGCCCGTTGTCGGCATAAGTACTACGCAGACAAACGACGCAAGCCACTCGAGTTTCAAGTTGGTGACCGTGTTCTGCTGAAAGTTTCCCCCTGGAAGGGCGTAGTCCGTTTCGGGAAGAAGGGAAAGTTCGCTCCTAGGTATGTTGGACCATTCAAAATCCTTGAAAGGATCGGACCAGTTGCCTATCGTCTTGAGCTGCCGCCGGAACTCGGTAGAGTTCACAATGTTTTTCATGTTTCGCAGTTAAAGAAGTGTCTTGTTGACGAGGCCCTTCTCATTCCCGTCGACGAGGTTCGAATTAACGACAATCTGCTTTTTGTTGAAGAACCCGTCGAAATCTTGGATCGCGAGGTCAGGAAGACCAAGCGTAGCCGCATACCGCTTGTGAATGTTCGATGGAATAACAAACGCGGACCCGAGTTTACATGGGAACGCGAAGATCAAATGAAGGAGAAATACCCTCATCTGTTCTCTTAGTCTCTATTCTTGTAATCTATTGTCTAGAAGTCAATATAACATTTGCAGCATGTATCAAATAATTGTGTTATTCAATGAATATCGTGTTGCCTTATTATGCTTATAAGTATTCTTTTATTTGCATCCACAAATTTGGCTACTCAGGGCTCATGCTGGGAGCACAAGTCATATCTACTCAATCATATGAATTTTGGGGAAATTTATACATTATTTAAGCCAAAAATTTGTCATTCATTCTTGCATTCATGGAGCATGGTTGTGTGTATGTGTGTGGTGTCGTGTCAAATTTTCTAGCCGCACACAATAGAGCTTATACATTGATACAAGGTGAGCTCGTAATTATAGTCCGGAATATAATTACATCAAGGTCACAGGTGTATACGTGTATAAGCAATATGCTATTGTGTAACTAGAAGTCGTGAACTCAAGGTTCGTGTAGAGAAATATTCGACAAAGGTTGAAGAAGTGGTGGGTTAGCCGCTGGTACACCCTATATATAAACCTCTTCGGCACGAGTTGAATATGTCTGAAGCGAAACCTGGAATTAGGGACTTATAGTTAGCGTGGCAGCTGTGAGACATTGAATTCAAGAATTACCGAGGGTAATATTCGCGGAAGATTGAAGGAGTGGTGGGTTAGCCGCTGGTACACCCTATATATAAACCCCTTCAATCCGAAATGAATATGTCTGATGTAAAGCTTGAGGATGATGCCTTGTAGTGGAAAATAGTGTGTCGTCCTGTGTGTCATTGATCTAATAGGAGTCGAAGGAAACACCCAAGTAAGGTTGAAGGAGTGGTGGGTTAGCCGCTGGTACACCCTATATATAAGCCCCTTCGGCTTGATTTGGGTGGTGCCTGAGACGAATATTAGAAGTGGTGGCGCATAGTGGTCATCATGGGATCATGTAATCTTAATCATCGATGCATCAAGTATACTAAAAAGCTAAATTTCGGGACGAAATTCCCCTAAGTTGGGGAGGATGTAACGCCCTGGAATTTGACTGGTAGACAAAAATCAAGGAATCATCGGAAACTATACACTTTGGGGTTCTGGACGATAAGTTCGGAACCCATATCATTGGAGAAATCTGCTTTTATCATTTAAAATGTTTATTTTATAAAACGACATTTACGCCTGGAAAATATTAATTTTTATGCTTTTGAAAAATAATTATTCGGAAAATGGTTTATAAAAGTTTTGCTGAAAAAGTTTTAGTTTGTTTAAAAACTTATGAACTCGACTAGTCTTGACCCGTCGGTAGCCTAAACCCGAACCCGAGTCACCCGAGTATTTAAGCGGAAAATCAAGTATTCTTACACCATCTCTTTCATTTCCACCAACACTTCCCACCCAAACACTCCCACTTCTAGAGAGAGAGTAGTGAGAGAAAGTCATCCAATCTAAGATTCGAGTCCACCAATCTGTTTATCGTTGTTGTCGGTAAGATCTTCTTGAAAATCATACGTTTTTACAACCAAAACCCGCCCCGAATCGAGCAAAAACTCCGACTTTTGTGTCAAGTGTGTTCTTGGTCAAAAACCGTCTTTTTTGGTGTCAAAATGCAAGCTTTTGTGTTTAAAAGTACTAGGAATCGATACCCCTTTCAATCCCGAGCATTTCCATGTCAAAAACTTCGATTTTGGGTCAAAAATCTGGAAAATCTGGAAAACCCGTGGGTATCTCCGTCGCCCAGCTTTCAGTCGATCGAATCAGTTCATTCGATCGAACCAGTCGATCGAATCAGTTCATTCGATCGAATGTGTCGATCGAACCAGTCCAGTCGACCGAATAGGAAAGCAACCGAATGGTCTCCAACTCATTCGACTGAATGAGCTTCGTATTCGATCGAGCGTCTATCTATTCGATCGAATGAGTGTCTATTCGATCGAATGTGTTTCTATTCGATCGAATGTGTGTCTATTCGATCGAATGTGTGTCTATTCGATCGAATGTGTGTCTATTCGATCGAATGTGTTTCGATTCGATCGAATCAGGTCAGAACCAAGCTGTTTCGTCTTTAAAACCTAGTTTTTGCTCGAGATCGTGTAAGGCTTACACTCTTAGACTTAAACTGTGTTGTTAACTTATTATGTCCTTGTCTAGACTTAGAGGATCGACGTTTGACAGCACCCGACCGCCCTAGCAACCACACCTAGTCAACAAGGTGAGTTCATAGCCCCCATTTTTCTTTTAAAGCCTTTCAAATCATTGGGGGTGAAAACATGGTAAATGTACACGTTTTGACAAAACACATTTATTCAAACATTACTTATCATAAACACTTGACAAATCTTTTGCAAACAATGAACATTGGGAAAACAAGTAATCATGGCAGGTTACGCGTACCTTAACTTTCTCGGAAGTTGTGTATGCATAATCAAATATTCAGGAGTAAATATGGGAATCACTCAGCGTTTAGGGAACATTGGACGCTTGGAAATCAAAGTCATGTACCCGTTATACTTTATCATGAAAACACATTATTCATTGGTCAGTCTTGTGATCGTGTGAACAGTGGCAATATAGGTCACAATAGTGCATAGGTTTGATCTCCAAGTGGTCGATTGGTAGACAGGCCGTCACTAGATGTGGGATTCTAAAGTGATCGATTTAGAATACACGTGACCTATGGGGTTCTTAAGTGTTCGATTAAGAATCCGAAGGATCTCTTAAGTGTTCGATTAAGGATCCGAAGGATCTCCTAAGTGATCGATTAGGAATCCAAGGGATACTAAAGTACGCTTTAGAATTCTCTCATGGTACCCAAAGTGATCGATTTGGGTTACCATCAAGGAAATCAAGTAGCATAGTGTGGTCTTGTGTGGGGTCGATGTCAGGTCTTGTGTGATCATTATGCATCATTATCATTTTTTCATCATGGCATGGTTACATATGATTCTTGGGTATCTTATACATATATCCTTGATACCGTTCCTCCTGCACGTATGGAAACAATAATTGGAATCTTTATACGAAACTCTTGCAGATTCAGTTGAGATGATAAGCATACCAAGCATAGTAGGATAAGTTGTAGGAGTGGTGGGTTAGCCGATGGTACACCCTATATATAAACCCCTACAACTTAGCCTAGTATGCTTGTGTAGGGCTTATCACTACAGTATTAGTTAACCTATGAATTCACTCATCTACTTTTTGTAGTTGACGTTTTATTACATGTTTTCAGGAAATGAAGCAGGAAGTAGCTAATAGCTGATAGAGGCCTTAGAGAGATGAAGGCTAGGCTAGGAGTTGTTTGGAAACTTGATATTTTGTATTAAAACAATTTGTTTCATGTTACCTGGATGATGTAATATTTGACAGTTTGGTTATGTTTATGCATTTAGACTTTTATACTATTGTGCTCAATCAATCACGACCTAGTCGCCACGCCTCGGTTTTCCGCCATTACGACCGGGGTGTGACAACATCCCAGTGCTACAAGTCTTGCTTTGTTCTTAATCACCACACCCCTTTCATCCCTTTTTGTTTCTGAACACCCATTTGGTTCCAATTGCATATCTTTCATGTGGCTTGTCTACAAGATCCCACACATGTAAATATCTAAACTGGGCCAATTCCTCTTGCATAGCCTCTACCCAACTATTGTCTTTTAATGCTTGAGCAATATTCTTTGGTTCTAATTGGGATAGAAAGCAAGAGTACAGACAGATGTTTGCTATCACAGAATGACTCCTTGTTACTCTTTCATGCAAGTCACCAATGATATTTTCAGCAGGATGATTCTTTTCAACAATAGGAGTTTGTATTATCATATTTGTAGACAAATTTGTGTCAAGATTTGATTCATTAAGTTCAGGTTCTTCAATGATCAAATCAGCTTCTGCATCATGAAACTCTGGTGCTTCATCATTGGTTTGTCCTGAAGTAGATGCACCATTGTTTCCCAGATTCAAGCTTTGAAACAAGTCTTGAAATCTTGCTGTGGAAGCATTCTCATCTTCATTTGATTGGTTGCATGTGTCACTCCCATTCTGAACATGATCATTTTGTACATTTGGAATGTCCTGATTGTTTACTTCCTCATCTTGTTCAATGGCATTGCTTGAGGAGCTTTTCACAAAAGTATATTCCTTTTCTTTTCTTGCAACCTTTTTCCACAACTCTTCCAAGTCCAGTTCTTTCTTCTTACTCTCTTCAACATGTGTACTGGTCTTGTAGAATGAATCATCAAAGTCTTTAGAATAAATCTTGAATGACTTTATTAACTTTTCATGATCAAACAGCCATGTTGCACCACTGACTGTGTTGAATTGATTTTCATTAAAAATGATGTCAGATGACTCTATCACACTCATGTGATCTTTCACATTTACTCTGTATGCCTTTGAGTGAGTTGAATATCCAACAAAGAAACAATCTAGTGACTTAGTTTGAAACTTGTTCAAATAATCTCTAGTGTTCAACAGAAAACATTTGCAACCGAAGGGCTTGAAAAACTTGATGTAAGGCTTTCTATTATTGAAAATTTCATATGTAGTCTTGTTATGCCTTTTGTTTACAAGTACTCTGTTCTGAACATAACATGCTGTATTGATTGCTTCAGCCCAAAAAGTAACAGGCAGATTTGCATCAGCCATCATGGTTCTGGCAGCTTCTATCAAGGTTCTGTTTCTTCTTTCTGCCACACCATTTTGTTCAGGAGTTCTAGGAGCTGAGAATTGTTGAAATATTCCTTTCTTTGTGCAGAATTCTTCCATAACTCCATTTTTGAACTTTGTACCATTGTCACTTCTCATCATTTTGACTTTCTTATTCAGCTTGTTCTCAATCATTGTAACACAACCCATAATCAACTCAGCAGACTCATCCTTGGTACTTAGGAAATAGACCCAAGTATATCTAGAATAGTCATCAATGATCACCAGACAGTATCTTTTCTTTCCAATACTTGGCACACTCACATGACCAAAAAGATCCATGTGAAGTAACTCAAGTGGTTGATCAATTGAATTGATGAGCTTTGTCTTATGAGTAGACTTGTGTTGTTTTCCCTTTTGACATGAGTCACAGTGATCATCAAACTTAAATTCTCTTGTAGGTAAACCAATCACATGTTCACCTTTGACCAGTCTATTCATGTTTTTTAAGTTTACATGACAGAATTTCCTATGCCACAGTTTTGATTCATTTTCAGTGGCTTTGGAGACAAAACATGCACCACCTCTTGAAATGGCTTCTTTCATATTTAACTCATATAAGTTGCCATTTCTGGGTGCCATCATCATAATCATCTCAGGTGGAATTACAAACTCAGGTTTTAAGATGAAGCAATGAGAATCATCAAAACTAACTTTGTAACCTTTATCACACATCTGTCATATGCTCAGAAGATTGTATTGATGTCCCTTAACATGAAACACATTATCAAATGACACCTTTCCATTTGTCAAGATTCCTTTTCCCACAATCTTTCCACCATTTTCATCACTCCCGAAAGCAACATGACCTTCATATTTCTCTTCATAGTTCACAAGTGACCCCTTGTCACAAGTCATATGCCTAGAACAACCACTATCCATATACCATATATCATTCAATGGAGTGGCCTGTTCCTGCTCAAAGAGAAATTTGATTAGTTAAGTGATGAGGTGCAAGCTTTATCAACTTGCAACTCATCAGTGTCATTTTTAGTGGTAGCTTGGGAAGTGAGTGTTGTAGGTTTAGGATCTGCATGAGTGATCTCCAGATTATCAGAATGATCAGTTTCATAGCCACATTCTCTAGGTGTTTTGAAAAGTGAAACTGAACATTGAGGCTCAACTGAGTCAGTGACATTCTCTTTCAAGACATAGTCCTTTGTTTCTGAGTAGTCTCTTATATCAGTCACAGCTTCAATTTCAGTTTCTGCTTTAGGTTTCCAAGTGAAACCTTGTGGTTCATATCCATGTTTCATAAAGAATTTTTCATCACCAGTCAGTTCATTTGGTTTTATTCTCAGATAAATTTCTTTCCTTCTTGTTTTCTCACTGTTTGATGATTCTTGAGACTCATCAGACTCAACTGATTGAATGTCTTGATTAATCTTCAATGACTGACTTTTCTTCTTTGTCACCTTCTTGTGCTTCTGTGGTGACTCACTTCTTCTTGCAGACTCAGTCATTTGTTTCTTTCCTTTGATTTCAGCATTCTTTTTGTTACTTGTCTCCTTTCCACACACATTTCTTTTTCCCAAATACATATCGTACTTCTGTTTGTACAAAACAAATTCTTGACCATACTTTGTTCCATTTGGGACATGAAATGGTTTGAGGTTGAATTTTTCATTACATGAATCTGTGTGGTGACCATATTCATCACACTTTTTGCACCAAACCTTGCCCTTGAAGGCTTCATGTTCTTTTGGTTTCTTGAATCTTTCACTTGGCTTAGGTGTATTGACTCCTAAAGTCTTCTGATTCTTTAGACCATCAAAATCAATTGAAAAAGGAACAAATTCCTCAATCTTGATGTCTTGTCTTGCAACTTTGCTTTTGACAAAGACAACTTTCTTCATAATCATAGGTTCTTCATCACTGCTTTCTCTAACCCATGACTGTCTTTTCTTATATTCTTCCATAGTTTCCACTTCTCCAACATCCAACACCTCATGACTAGAAAAGATTGGATAAACTGGGATAAAATTTTCTGTTTCAACTTTTTCAGTCACCATTTTCCTTTTGTTGTTCTGCTTTATTCTAGCCAATACAGCTTTGCTTGGTAGTCTGACAGCATTGTAGTTTATCTTCCTCCTTTCACAGATATCAAATAAACATGTTCTCTTTTCATTTTATCATTTTGCTTCTTTAATCTTGGTGGGACTGGTGGATACTTTGGAAGTTTATCAACAGATTCAGGTTTCTTGTATTTTCTTCCTCTTTCAGCAGCTTTGATTTCCTTTTCAGTAATTTGATCACTCAAATCACTCAAATCATCTTGATCCAACTCATCTGAATCAAGGTCATCCTCAGAGACTTGAACTCCAATTGACTTTTTCTCCTTCACTTCTTTCTTAATCACAAACTCTCCATCTTCATTTACTTCTACCTTTTTTGTAGAAATCAACAAATTCTTCCATGTCTTGAAAGACATCTTTGAATTGTTGTAAGTATGCATCTCTTTTCTCTTTGTCAACTTTAGGCATAATGTTGTTGTTGAATGGAGGTGGAACTGTCTTGTATTTGTCCTGTTCTTTCACTTGATTCAGTATTCCACATATGTTGCCAGTTGAGACCAAATTCTTCAGAAATTCAGTTTCAACCTTTAGTCTTGTGTTTAGCACCTTTTCTTCAACCAACATCTTCTTTAAACCATCAATCTCAGTGATGTATCTGGTTTGAGTTCTGTAGATGATCATGCAATCATCTTCAAGGCTTTTAATCTTTTCATCACTAATCATTTCACTTGCCTCATACTCATTTATGATACTTTGCTTTCTAAAACACTCACCTTCCAGCTTGCCTACTTTTGTTTTTAGTTCACTGACAAGTTCATTTAAATCAACTGTAGGAGCAGAGTGTACCTGAGAAGATGATCCCTTTTCTTTCTCAATTAGGGCCATGAATGCCACATTTGCTTTCCTGATATCATCTGCAGTGTCCTCTTCATGACTGCTCCAATCAAAACTTCCTTCATGTTGTGTAGTCACTGCCACATTTCCTTGATTTCTGATCTGATTTTGATTTGCTGGAACAGTGTTGTTAGGATCATTTTGAACAGCTTGAAGGTTTTGATTGTTATTCATTTAAAACCTTGATTCTGTTGCATACTTTGTTGTTGATTATTCATTTGAGACTGAAAGTTGTTGAAGTTTGGGTTGTAGTTGTTATTGTTGAAGTTGTTCATTTGATTGCGGTTGTTGTTGAATCTTGGCTGATTTTGTTGGTAATGCTGCTGACCTTTTGGTTGATTCTGTTGATATTGATGCTGAACTCCTGGTTGTTAATTCTGAAATTGATTTATCTAAAAATTTCTTGGTTGATTGCATTCTCTTGCAAAATGACCAGGTTACTGACAATTATAGCATATTGCTTTTGACTTGTCAAACCCAATCCTGTCATTAGGACCAGAGACCAGAGTTCCACCAGTTCTGTTATACAGCCTTCTACTTCTCAAACCCAACATGGCAGCTTGCCATTTCAAATCCATGTCTTCTTAGTCATCTGCATCAATTTGTTCTAAATCATCTTGAACCACACTTGTGTGAATCATGTTCTTTGCAACAAATGCATTATATGACTCAGTGAACATAGACAACAAAGCTTGTGTCTCATTGTTTTAAACATGTCCTGTTACAGGGTTAGTAACATTTCCACTAGACATAGAGGCAGAGTCAGAATCATCAATTAGTTGCACATTGAACCTCTACTGATTTCCTTGAGTACTTGTGCTACCCCCAATGAAAGATTTTGGAGTCACAACATTATGTTCAGCTGGTTCTTCTATGATGGGAATTTGTTGTTGGTTCTTTGTTGACAGGTTTCCCATAGGGGCAATCAATGCATTTGAAACATTGAAGCTTGGTCTATCTTCCTTAATCATTTCATTCTCAATCATTTCAAGTTCAGCAGCTTGAAGAAAACATACCACATCATCCAATTTCAATTCATTGAAATTCTGCTTTTGAAGGATGAATTTGCAAGCAGTGTACCATTCTTTTGGCATTGAGTTGAGTAACTTTGTATTCAAATCAAAATCAGTCATTACATAATCAGTTGTTCTCAACTCATTCACAATACTCAGAAAACGTTCTAGTATTGATTTCAACCTTTCTCCATCCCTATATTTGAATCTTTCCAACTGTTGCTTCAATATTTGCTTCTTTATGTTTTTCAGTTCAGAGTTCCCTTCATACATCTCAAGGATGGCATCATACATTTGTTTGGCAGTTGTGTGATGAGCCACCTTGGTCAGTATCTCCCACGACAAACCTAGCTTAATCATAGTCAAGGCTTTGTCATCCACCTTTCTCATCTTTTCTCTTACAGCAACAGTTGTAGTAGCATTTGCACCTTCTTCTACAGTAGTTTGCGGACCATTCTTGATGGAGTTCCACATGTCAATGTCATTGTAGCATACGGCTGCTTCAAAGAGTACCTTCCATTTGATAAAGTTTTCCTGTCCATACAACCTTGGTATCTTGTTAGTAGACACCTCTTGTTCCTCATATCCAGACATTTTGAGAAATCAAAAATCAGTTTCTTTGATAAAAAGTTTTTAAAAAATAATCAGATCTGAAACCGAATGCTCAGA
Organism: Bidens hawaiensis; assembly: GCF_021521415.1. Lineage (NCBI taxonomy): Eukaryota > Viridiplantae > Streptophyta > Magnoliopsida > Asterales > Asteraceae > Bidens > Bidens hawaiensis. Next base: position 96,615 of record NW_027498433.1, on the reverse strand, counting down.
TCTGATGTGTCTGATGTGATTAGAACAAGATTTAGATATAAAGATTAAAACTTTAATTTAAACAAGGAAAAGAAAACACCGAAAATTGTAGATCTGAAAGAAAAATGAAGAACAGGGCTACTGACGTCACAAATCAATCGAATAGTGCCTGCTTACATCATTCTTCTTCAAATCTTCAATCAGCAACACTCTTTCTAAAAATAGCAGTATTCAGCTCTGATACCACTTGTCCCTTTATATGGTCGATTCAGCTCGGATCTTAATCAATCATGTCATAACTCACACAAAATTAATCGTGTTGACAAGAGAGTTAATGACGGGTTACTATATTTAGAAAGATAACCGTTTGTTAAAGGCGGAATCAATAACAAACATACGGTTGCATTGAATATTCAAAGATAGATGGCACACACAGGATTCACTCAAAAGATTTCCATTTATATAATGTTAATCATACAAATGGGGTAATCGATTTACGGTTTTATAAGGAATCCTAGGACAGCCGGCACACACAAAATATTCTCAATTAATGTGTCGGTCTTATCCGTATCATGTGTCCATCTGCCTCTCCTTGGCGGCGTGCCCTAAATATTCTATTTATAGGCCTGCCAACCTAGGACAGCTGTCATTCCTTCTAAAAACCCTAAATACAATCATACGTATTCAAATTACATATTCAAAATAAGCTAAGTGTAAAACAAGTCTTCCGGGTAGGCTTTTCATTAATCTTCAGTCTCCGAGTACGCAGTGTACTCGCCCTTCCTTCAGACTTGGTAAACATAGAAGTGTACTCGGGATCAGTTTCCGGGTAGACTTTACTTAAAGAATATTTTACCAAGTAAAATATTCACCGAGTAGACTTCAATCTTCTTGAACTTATCAAACTTTGCCCGACAAATCCTTACGAGCAACCTTGGTCTTCTATGGTCCTGTTCGGCTCATTGTCATTGAATAACTTGTTGATAAGGCGTACACGGGAGTACATACCTTACTTGAGCAGAACCTTACTCGATATAACTTAGAGATATTCCATTAACTCATCAAGTATACTCGGACCATAATTATTAAAGAATACCTTGCCCGGTCTTCCAATCACTTGGCTTCATGGACTTGGTTAACCAAACCTTACTCGGATGAGTAAAATACTTGGTCTTGAAGAACAACCCTGCTTGACAAAATGAACCTTGCTCGGAGATGCCCAATCAGTGATCCTTACTCGGGAAATCACTAAAAAGCATACCTTGCTCGGATATCCACTTAAGACGACTATTTGAAGTAAACCTTGCCCGGAAGGCAAAATCTCGTACTCGGCTAAGTAAAAGCTTGCTCGGAGTTCCAAGGTGTGCTCGGATTCAATACTTCGCAGTTTCTGAGGAGGTTGAGAAGATTCCAATCTTCCATATTCTTCGTTTAGGTCAAATCTCCTCATTTGGGTCAAACTCTTGACCCAACACCATGTAAGGAACCTATACTAGAAAGCATGTACTTACTAGCATACATTTAACTTACACACATTCTTTCACGATACGTGTAAAATCCGAAGATTGTTCACGCACGTACAAACTTGTTCTTCCATACATTCAATATAAATACATAATATTTATATAACATAACACACAATATATGTCACAAAATTAAAGAAAAGTATATCAACTTTCTTCCTACAAGTATGCATACAGCCCCAAAACGTTCAAAAAGAAAAAGGGTGCCTAGAAACTCACCTGGATCCTTAAGCTTTCTGAATTAACTTTAAACTCCTTCTTTAACTGAGCATGAATAACTGTCTTCACATATACATGTGTTAATTAACTATATAAATTACTAACAAAACTAGCCAAGCAGCTAGCAAATTAAGTTAACTAAGTTAACAAGGTTAACTTAGCTGGCTTGATAAACTAGGTTCGTTTGTTAAGCTTAACTTATCTAACAGGGTTACCTCAACTAAAGAAGGTAGTTAGACTTACTTAATCAAGCTAACAAGGTTAGCTAAGTTAGCCTTAGGTAACGAACCTTGTTATTTAAAAATCTCTAATTCTTTTTCCTTATATATTTACCTTTATTTATTAATTATTCCTTTTATTATAAGGGGTAACCGCGTCTTTTTAATTTATAAAATACTAACGGGCTTAGTTACCGGACTTAACGGGATTGACTATCCAGGTTTAACGGGTTTAATTGTTGGTTAAATGGACTTGGATCAGTTTTAGTTAATGAGGATTAGGCCCAAATACTTTATTTAAACCATGCAGGCCCATCATCTAATCTTTTATCATAAGTGAGGTGTTTGGGCTCACAGAGAAGGCGCAATTGCTTCCAGGACATTGTTCTCTATTCGCGGGTCGGGTTTCGGTACTAGGGATTGATTTTCAGGGATCTGGGTTCGGCTTCGATTATCAGGTATGGGTGTTTGGGTCTTAGGTTGTTCGTTGATTGAGGTTTGGTGTTTGGATCCATTTGTTCGCCACTGGGCCTTACAACAATGTTCGTCTTTGGGCTTGAGCCCAGGAGTTCGCTAGGTTGTGCTTGGTTTATAGTCGTTGTACATAAAAAATATGATCGCTGCACGCTGGCGGCGGGATTCGAACCCAGGACCTCCAGCTCGCTTCACACCAGTCTTACCACCCTGCAGCCCACATTTATATGTCCTTAATCCCATTTTAGTTCCACATATACTGACTTTTTGATGCTAATAACAACATCATGTCTTGTTTTATTTTATTAATTTCTTTTCTTTCTTTTTATTTTAATAACATTGTTGTTGTTGTTGTTGTTGTTGTTGTTATCAAGAATCCAAGCTTGGTTAGATATGTTTGAATCTTTTGATCGGTTTACTAAACCAAGTTTTACGAGATCTAGTTCTAGCACTTTGCCATGGTCAAGATCCTACCATTATGGATTCTTGTGCCCCGATCTACTATTCTAAGGTCCATCCAACCTTAGATATAATGTAAAACCCAGTCTTTAAGAAAGATCTTACCATTTTGTCTTCTAGATCTAGATCTGGTTAAACAAAATGGACACGCTTGATCTTGTTTCTTGAACGTTTGTGTGTGTTTATGGTGAAAGAGTGTAGAAAAATGGTTCATTAAGGCATGGGCATGGGTATTTATACCCTTCCATCCTCCTGCCCATATTACGCCCACTATCTCTCTTAAGCCCATATCTAGATCCATGCCCTTTCTTTTAACAATTTAAACAAATAATCCTTTGTTTATTTTATTATTATTATTATTATTGCTCGTAAATTAGATGTTATAGTGATGATAGACAAGTATTCATGCCTTCTAATGATTATGTGTTAGAAGAGCTGTTAGAAAATGAACCTGTTACATATGTTACAGAGGATGATAAGGAATTCGGGGAATTTAGTGAAGACTTTGATGAGGAAATCGAAATGATAATTCAAGAATTTGATGAGTCCGGAAAGCCGATAGAAGATGAGGTGACTAGTAAGAGAAATAATTACTGGTTCAAAGATCATTATGTTGAACCTGAGAAGCAACGTCTCAGTCCAGTCAAGTATTACAAAAAGACAAAGAAAGATATTGCGTTGGGGAAGTTTATTAGCATTGCTTATCTTAAGAAGATCGGAAAGATTGCTATTAAGAGGCAGTATGGGATGAATACTTTAAAAGTCTTATGGAGTTAAAATCATTACCATCGCATGATGTGTTCGACATACGTCAAAAAAAGTTGTTATATTCTTCGGCGAAAGGTTACATTTCAGAGATACAGGATTTTATTGTTCGTCAGTCCAGGTGTGGTTTTAAAAGTTGAACTCCACAAAAACCAAAGCTTTATGTCTCTCGTGTCAAGAAAGATCCAGAAACTGAGGATTTTATCAAGACATTGAGATATTCAAGACATGATTCATTAAAGTTTTATACCGTTATATCCTATGGAGCAGAAATTTCATCAATTCTTTTTACGGTGGTATTACGATGAATCAAGGAGAGAAGTGTTGGGTATTATATTTTAGACCGACGCATCGAATCATTACTCGTTTATAATAAGAAATTAAAGAAAGATAACAAGATATTATAACAAGTAATTGAAGCATTTGATGGGTGAAATATTATATTATATTTCATTCCTTTGGTCTTATCCAAGTGGCGGTGGATTAAAGGCCAAGACACAAGACTAGTATAAATAGATGATTTAGGTCATTGTTTAGGTCATGTGTGCATTGTGAGATTTTCATTGTATTGAGAGTTTGCCCCCGAGGAAGAGCTCTCCCCGGGTGGCCGTTCCTTTATGTGTATGTATGTATGTATGTATGTATGTATGTATGTATGTATGTATGTATGTATGTATGTATGTATGTATGTATGTATGTATGTATGTATGTATGTATGTATGTATGTATGTATGTATGTATGTATGTATGTATGTATGTATGAGGGTTCTTTATGAGAATCATTCGATTAATGAAATCATCCTACTACATCTATCTTTTGTGTTTCGATTACAATTGTTCATCCTATTATTGATTGCTAATCGAATCGAACTCTCCACATCCGTCCATCATTATCATTCAAGAGTGAATACTAGTTACGATTCGATCCAGGAACCGAGCTTGTTTATACATGTTCGTTCACGACAAACGCTTCCACACCGGGGCTCGCTTCTTTCATTTGGTATCAGAGCGGGTTACCGAATCGTTCAGACTAACCGCTGAATTTGAATCAATTCGCTTTTGAATCCTCCACGGACATTAAACAATGAAGTTTGTTGAAATTTTTATGGGTTTTTGCATGGATTTGGATGAACTTTGATGATTGAAGGATTATAGATGTGGATTGATGTTTGGGCCGATGATTATTTCGGAGATTCAACATCAATTTCATGTTTATGTATTTAGCTTCGTCCAGATCTACAGTTTTCGGTTTGTTTTTGTTCAAGCCCCTTTTAATTTGATTCTATAAATCCGACTATTTGACGAAGATAATGAATGTTTGATGATAGAATGATGGTTTGTGATTATATGTTTTGATTTCAATGGTTAATTTCAAATTTTGTAAGCTTAATTTCATATTTGAGAAATTAGGGCTTATATGTTCAAATTTGGAAAAAAGTGAAAATTAGTGTTGTTATGTTCAAACTGATGATGGACTCAATGTTGTAGGATGATTTAATGATGATTGGGATGAATGTAAGTGTTTAATTTCATGGGTAATGCATGTAGTTTCGGATTTGATGAATATTGGAAAATTGGTTTAAGTGTTGGTGCTCGTAGATTTAGTTAGGGTTGGTTGATTTAATTGACAATAAATCTGCACATGAAATTGTTGTTGCTGAAAAAAATCAGGTCACGAACAGATCAGTTGCTGCTACGGTTTATTCACGTGTAGCTTTAGGAGCATTGTGATACATACACGAACAGTTAACATGATTTTCGAGTATATGAAATGAGCTAACTCAGTTACCGATGCACAATGCTGTCAAGGGCATTTTGGTATAGTTGATGCTGGTTCAGGTTCATTACACGAACTATAAGCTGATGTGATTTATTCTCGAGCAGATAATATATGATCCCGAACAGCTACTAATCTACTACTGATATAAACTTGTTACTGTTGCTTCATAACTTTATTTTCTGTCTAGATTATTAGCTGCTGATCGGAGTTGAGACAGTACCCGGTCTACTAAGTTCTAGTGCTGCTATTATACAATGAACTCGCTGATGTTGTTTATGGATTATTATTGCAGCTGAGTTTGAACAGTACAAAGGCAGTTTAATAGGTGTTCGAGCAAATAACTGCTAGTATAAGTTTTTCAAGTAATTGTCTGCTGCGCAGTTTGCTGAATTGAATGTTTTGCTGACTGTGACTGGGTTTTAACATTGTTTGAATTGGAGCTTAGTTGGAATATTCAACCGAATCAATCAGCTTCTTAACGGGCAGTTATGTTGCTGATGCAAAAACAGATATACAAACAAATATGGCAGGGGCATTCACGTAAATTGTTTCTACTGCTGCTGCACGTCTGGAATAACCTGTTCTACTTGTTGCTGATATGTATAATTTGCGAGAAGTTAGGGGCTTATTGGTAATTACATTGTTGCAGCAAGGATTAGTTTGCCAGGGCAGTTTCAGAAACATTTTGCTGCTGATTTTGCTGCTGAATTTGCTAATATGAAAGTGGTGCCTAGCATATTATTATTCCAACAGCTGTTACAGCAGATTATTGCAGGGGTAATTTGGTACTTATGTGCTGAAACAATTTTACTTTACGGATAAAGGCTGTTTCTGAACACTTAATTGCTGCTGAAACGAAGACTTTTAATAGAAAAGTTAAGTATTGATTATCCGAGCACACTTTAACCCCGAGCACGTAATCAATAATTGCTCCGAGCACATCTCTTGAGACCCTGAACACTTAAGTTTTGTTTCAAGCACAAAGTTTTCTAGCCTCAAGCACAAGAATAAACTTTTAAAGCTCTCGAGCACATAATCTTTTTCTCGAGTACTTGTGAAGATCCCCTAGCACAATTTTCCCAAACATATTTTTAACCCGAGCACCATTCATACTCAAGCACAACTCTCTTTATCTCGAGCACATATGTAAATTCTTGAGTATGTCTTGTGAAGGTTTTTTAAAGAAAAATGTTAAGGCATATTCACGAGCATGCCCTTTGCTCGAAGAGAATGTCCTTTGCTCGAGGGCATGTCTAGTTGACTTTCAAAATTCAAACGGGCCAAGATGAACAAAATGATGTATACTAGTTTATCCGTTGACTTTTTGACTGTGTGTTTTGAATGAAAAAGGTTTTCCCAAGTATGAGTGACCGTTTGTAAGTGAATTTTCTGGTCAACTTAGCCGTTGACTGTGTCGGGTCAACGAGGGGCATTTTGGTCATTTTTGAAGACTTTTTGAGCAAATATTGGGCAAAAATCACAAACATTTCACAACTTCAACAAGGTGTTTTCAAGATTAAGATGGTTGATTTATTCAGATCATTTCAATAGTTGACCATGTCAAATGTCAACTTTCAACCAAAAAAGGTATTTTATTTAGTTTGTTTATTTCGAATTTTATCAACAATTCTTGATAGGGATGGTCAAGATTGTTTGAATTGAAGATGTTCACCCGCACTTGATTTAAAGACACATTCGTTTAAGACATTGCAACAAAATTGTGGGAGAAAAATTATATGGAATTTCATTGCAAATTTTGGTCGAATTAAGAGAAAGACTTATTTTAAGGAAAATTTTGAGTTTATTTCCTTTTGCGGTTTCGGATTAACTCGTAGTTGATCATTGAAGTTTGAATCCTCGATCTTATGCCTATACAAGTATATCCATAAGAGATAAAGAGAAGATGTTTATAATGAAAAATGGGAGACGCTTATTGTGAGGGGGAGAATTTCTATGAAAGGCATCGGGTTATGAGTTGATCGTGAAAGAGATTCGATGGCATTGGTCTAAGGGGGAGATTGTTGGGTATTTTATTTTAGACTGATGCATCGAATCATTACTCGTTTATAATAAGAAATTAGAGAAAGACAACAAGATATTATAACGAGTAATTGAAGCATTTGATGGGTGAAATATTATATTATATTTCATTCCTTTGGTCTTATCCAAGTGGCGGTGGATTAAAGACCAAGACACAAGACTAGTACAAATAGATGATTTAGGTCATTTGTTTAGGTCATGTGTGCATTGTGAGATTTTTATTGTATCGAGAGTTTGTGTAAGGCCCCGTTACCGGTACCCTACATTGGACGTTGGATTTACTCATAAACACAGTTCTAAATATCAGAGTTAATTAAAACATTCGCGATAGATAAAAACTTTCATAAACATTACATAATAATTCATAACATGTCTTAAAACATTCTTGTCTTTCCAAATTAAAACGTTAAATCTAAAACATCATGCGTCTTCAGATGCCAGACTCTTATTCTTATGCCATGTGTCCCTACTCAAGCCAGCTGTCTCATTCTACTCACATGCGTGCATACTAAAAGTCAGCTACACTGAGTGAGTTCTAGTTAATCATACATCATACAATACATATACTTACCTTCCATTATGCATCCAAAGATACATAATAATTACTTTACTAATTTACTTTCATTACATAATTTCATACATATGTTCATAATTTATTACTTTAATACTATGTAAGTACTGTCCATTCTATCTCAGATATTATTAGGGTCTGATCCTTCTTTCCTTTGTCTATCTCAGATATTATTAGGGTTTGATCCCTCTTTCCTTTGTCTATCTCAGATATTATTAGGGTCTGATCCCTTTCTTGTTTATCTCAGATATTATTCGGGTCTGATCCCTTTCTTGTCTATCTCAAATATTATTATGGTCTGATCCCTGTTTACTTCTCTATCTCAGATATTATTAGGGTCTGATCCCTTTCTTCTCTATCTCAGATATTATTAGGGTCTGATCCCTTCTTCATCTTCGTGCATACTGTCTTTACATAACCGTAACATACATATACTTTCATTAATGTAAGGCCCCGAACCCGATAACCCTACTTTAAGGTCATTGGATTTACTCATAAACACAGTTCTTACAATCAGAGTTAATTTAAAACTTTCGCGGAAACGTTAACTTAAAGCATTCGTTACAAAACATTAAATCTTTTCTTTGATACCATATCACAAAGACATTATTTTTAAAACATCATTTCTTCCATCTTCAAATGTCAGCCATTCAATCCATGCCATGTGCCATCCCCATGCTAGCTCTTCGGTCTGATCACCTACGTGCATACTTTACTCAGCTACGTTGAGTGAGTTATAGTTAATCATACATCATACCGTACATACAATTACAATCATATACATACATATTCGAAGATACATATTAATATCTTTACCTTGTATAAATATCCATAAGAGGAACGTCACATAATATTTATTAAAAGAACTATTACTATTTCCCATGCTATATATTCTCCATAGAAGGGCACTCTGTATATATATCCTCCATAGAAGGACACTCTATATACTTCCATAGAAAGAACATCCTATATATTTCCATAGAAGGAACACTGTGCTTTCCACTAAAGGAACACTATGATTTCCATTAAAGGAACACTATGCTTTCCATTAAAGAAACACTACGCTTTCCATTCAAGGAACAATATATATATATATTATCCGTAGAGGGAAATCTATACATAATTTATTATTTAATATCCATACAAGGAAACAATCACTATTCTTAGCAATACATGCAATATCCGAAGATCGTTCACGTATCTACAAGCAATCATTCTTACATTACATTTAATATTCATATCCTTATTTATAACCTGGCAGTACGTGCAATATCAGAAGATCGTTCACGTACTGCCAACATAACGTACATACATCATTCATACATCATATATATCAATCATATCTTTAACTACCACCTGACGGTACATGCAATATCCGAAGATCGTTCACGCACCGTCAAGCAACCATCATACATGAATTATACAAAGCATACACTTACCACTTAAGGTAAGTGTATTAACTATCAGATCGAGTATGCACATAGCCCTGAAAACATAACAAGAAAATGGGGCTAGAAACTCACCTGAACTCGGTTACTTCTTCTACTAAAGGTTATTCCTTCTTGAGCTGTGCGCGACTAATTGTTTAATAATTGCAATCTCAAATACCGCTCTAATCATTCCCAATACTACTTAATTAATCTTACGCGTCTATGCCGGTTTTACTTCATTGAATCATTGCCTGGTTAGTTAATCGTTACACGTTAATCCTTAAAAGGTATCTTTCATCAATTATCAAAGTCCAAGGGCTATTATGTAATTATCTCATTATTTTCTAAGTCCGGGACTGTTCTGTCATTTCTCTAAACTTCTAGTCGTTACTTGGTTCTAGAGTTCATTCGCTACTTCTATCTCTTGTAACGAACTGGCTAATTCGTTACTTTATAACGAATTGACCTTCATAGCGAACTGAACCCTATAACGAATTAGACATTATAACGAACTGGTCCTTTGAAGAATAAGTCCAAATGACGAATCAGTCCATGTAACGAATTGGACCTTCTTATTTCGTTATCTCTTCTTGAACGAACTTGATCACGAACTAAGGCTAGTTCGTTAAGCTTTCATTAACGAACCACTTGACGAACTACCTTTAGTTCGTTAACTCCCCGTTAACGAATTAGGTTTAGGTAAGAGAATGTCAGAAACATTCTCTGACATCCCCTTACCTCGTACACACATTCTCCGGCGCCGCCGTTGCCGAAATAACGGGATCTCGCCGGAAAAGCGAGATCTCGCTTGTTTCACCGTCGTTTTCACCGTTTTTCTTCCCGTTCTATCCAGATCTGAGCTAGGGTGATCCCTAAGCTCATATTAGGTTCGGTTTATACCCGATTCCACCCGGATCTCATGACTTCAACGGAAAGTAGGATGAGAGAGGGCTAAGTGTGTGATTTGGTGGTGTATGGAATATGTGTAAATGAATGATTTAGGTATAATGAAAGTATTTATGTGATGGGTCATGGTCTTGAGCCCATGATCTATCTTCCTTCCTTTCTAACCCAAGTCCATTACCCATATTACTAAACCCAACACAAACCCGACTCACAATAACTCCTTCTTTACTTATTAGTTCTCCACTAACCCGAGTAAACTTTCCCACCAATATCAACTAATATAAGTAATATTATTTTAGAAATTTTGGGATGTTACAATTAATCATGTATACATACTCATATGTAATACATACATATATATATATATATATATATATATATATATTTATCATACACATTCATCTTTCATATGCATACCTCCTTTGTCAGTACGTGCAATATCCGAAGATCGTTCATGTACCGACAAGCTTTCATTCACATTCATAACATAATATCTGTCACATAAATCATACATGGCATACACTTACCAATTAAGTTAAGTGTATTAACAATCACATCGAGTATGCACACAGCCCCGAAAACATAACAAAAAAATGGGGCTAGAAACTCACCTTAACTCGATTACGTTCACCATTAATGGTAATCCCTTTCTTTAGTTGTGCACGGCTAACTGTATAACAATTACGCATATTAATTACTATCACTATCCATATCGTATTTCTAGTTTAATTATAACCCTCACGAACGGGGGTCCGGGGGCAGCGCCCCTGGCAGCAAGGTTCTAGGGGCGGCAGCCCCTAGCTGGGTCCAAGGGGCAGAGCCCCTAGCTGGGGTTAAGCTGCCAGGTCATCTTAGAAAAAATTTATTTTCATTAACCGTATTAACACATTTTCCTTTAGAATTTTAAATTATTATTTTATTCGCTAACTCATTCTCTATAACGAATTAAGCCTGATTCGTTGTCTGATTCGTTATCTTATCATGACTTGATCCGTCATCTGGTTCGTTATCTTATCATAACGAATTGGCAAGTAACGAATCATCTGATTCGTTATCTGTTTCGTTACCCTAGTTAGTTACCCTAGTTCGTTATCTTGACGTGACCTGATTCGTTATCTTAATATAACGAATGGGTATATAACGAATTAAAGGTTCATTCGTTATCAAATCACACAAATGAGTCCCATTAGTTATGACTGCGTAACGAGTTGATCAGTCATAATGAATCATCCCAGTTCTTATCCAGACTTTGACTCAAGGGTCAAAGTCAAAATCGTCAAGAACAATAAACTTTCAACACGAACCAGATTCACGATTAAACCCCAAATCTTGATGAAAGAACATGAATTTGGTCTAATTGAGCTCGTTTACTCAGCGCTAACAAACCCTAATCATCAAATCAGTCTAACATTCATGTTTAGAGGGTGAGATTTGTACATAAACACCTACGGCTCATTTATCAATCAATTAACCCATCAAACATTAACCAATTTCAGTAAGATTTGTTGTGTTGGGTTCGTTTTTATCATTCTCATACAGATCTAAGATTTCCCAAACAAATTCGAACCTAAATGAACAATTTCTAATTATAAACGTACCTTGAACGGATTGGTTTACGAACTCGAGCTAGTCTTGATGTAGGTTTGGCTCATTACAATGTTCTAGCACCAACAAGCTCGGGTTTTCGCCTTCGGATCTTGAGTCGGGATATAGGATAGTGTTTGTGTGTGTTTTCAAAGGTGTAGGCTATGGTGTAGAGATGGATAAAAATAAAAAAAAATTTAGGGTTTAAGGGTTAATTATACTCCATTAAGCCCATGGACCTAAGGCCCATTCCATCTTATATTCCATCTTCTAAAGTCCAAGCCAAACAGTGTACAGTTTATTATCTAAACCGATAAATGACACAACATAAAATAACGAAATTTATCTTATTATTTCTTATCGAAAGTAGGATGTTACAGTTTGCCCCGGGGAAGAGCTCTCCCCGGGTGGCCGTTCCTTTATGTGTATGTATGTATGTATGAGGGTTCTTTATGAGAATCATTCGATTAATGAAATCATGCTACTACATCTATATTTTGTGTTTCGATTATAATTGTTCATCCTATTATTGATTGCTAATCGAATCGAACTCTCCACATCCTTCCATTATTATCATTCAAGAGTGAATACTAGTTATGATTCGATCCCGGAACCGAGCTTGTTTATACATGTTCGTTCACGACACATGCTTCCGAACAGGGGCTCGGTTTTGTCAAGAACCAGTGATCAACCCCGACAGAGGAAACAAGAGATATGATGTAATTGTAGTTCTTGATCCTATGTGGTTAATAAATTGTTCAGAGAAAAATATTGAAGTCCATCACACCCACAAAATTCAAGTTTATTCTGATAAGAGTGAGGAGCAGGCTCAACAATACTAGGGCATTGTGAATGTGTGTTATGTAAATAAAGTACATTCTGGTAGAGTATGGGAAACAAAGTGTATTACAGTTGGACAGGAAGAAGATAGGAATGAAACTGAGCTCGAAGAAGAACGTAAAGACAAATTGACAAGAGCTTGTTAGAACAGGCTTAATTATATGCATGTTGGTATTTCAAGACCTACATGTCAAGGAGGTTCAACCAAACCTTCATTTGAAGAAGCACGTAAAGCATGTAGAGCAAGATTTTTTGGGATGACAGAGTAAAGAAAATCAAGATCTAGCAATATCCAATGGGGAGTTTGTTAATGCATAATGTGTAGTGCTAGGATCTTGTATTTTGTTAAAATTTGTTTCAACCAAGCTATATGAATAAATTTGATTTCTAACAGTTTGAATGTATGAGATTAAGCTCAAGTTTGTTTCATTGTTATGTGAAAAGAAAACTTTAGATAAATAAGGGTAAAATGGTCATTTATTAAGTTTTTTTAATGAAATGGGTAAATATGTAATGTATAAAGTTTTAGGAGGGAAATATGTAATAAATGATCATAGCAAGGGGATATATGTAAATGCCCATTGTTTAAGTATACATAAGATTTCAACGATCCCAAACCCGTTATAAATCCCTAGAATACCCTAGTGTCATGTTTCTTCTCGTCTATTCTTGTTATATTATTTATTTCGAGCGTTCTTTTAATTTAGGACAAACCGCCAGGAATCTCTGTGTGACCAATCAACTCACATACACCGACTACTCGTTACCACTCTATATTTCACGTGAGTTTCGTAACCCTTTTTCCCATTTTCATATTATTAAGGTGTAGCATGTTCAAACCACGCTTATTTATTTCATTATCAATACAATTCACCTACATGTTTTCGTATGTAAATTTTTCATTTCTTGATTGTAAACGCTTATACATGTTAAGTGCTACGTGTTTATATATTGTATTTGATGGAGACACTTACTCATACTCATACATGTCACACCCAACCTACGGCGGAAATTCCAGGGCGCGAACTGATTATCACAGCTCTCAAGGTTACTATCATGCACAATATAAGGTTCAATATCTATTTAATAATTTCAAATAATTCAAGTACAAAATACAACTTATTAAACAAACAACAATTATAAATTAAATTCTTGATTATATCATTTCTAACTTAAATTCTTCACTAAGTCTTCACCAACCTGCATTAAATTTCTACGATAACCTGCATATGCGTTTAAAATAGAATTTTGTCAACAACACATGTTGAGTGAGCAACACACCAGTTTAGTTGTACATATAGTATATATAACAAAATACGTAGCTGCAACAAGTCATATGAGAATAACAAATTAACCAAATGAGCAAGTATAACTGAGATGTCGAGAAGCACAAAGACTAACGACTGGCGTATGATCATAAGTAAACTGAGATTATGTTGGACCTCTCCGAATGCGGTTCACGTAAAGCATGTAAGCACATAAACAAGTAAGGTATAAGTTGTTAACACATAAGACAATAGTTGCAGTTTTTAGTATAAGTATATATGAGAAATATAAGTTTTTTGCATATGTCCTCAAAACGTGAAAAAAGAAGTAAAATAGGGGAATGTGGTACTCACCTGATCGGATGAAAGAATATAAGTGATGATGTGAGAGGGATGAACCCTTCGGGATATACCATCAACGATTCCTAATTAAATAATTTAATATTAAATTAATTATAACGATATAACATAATTTAATGAGTTTAGATTTCGATATGATTTGAGTTATATATGGGATTCAAATGTTATTGATTGATCGATTTATTTCTACGATTATTGTTATTAGTAAAGAATTCGTTACTTATGCTTCATGAAATTGAACTTATAAGTAATTATTTTAAATATTACCAAAGATGTAACTTATGATAATATGAATATAAGTAAATGGATAAATTTTAATAATAATAATACGTAACTAGTTGTATTAATATAAACGTATGTATAAGTATAAGTAAATAATTATTCAACTAGTTATTAAATATGTAATAATATTGTCTAAATAAGTATATCATAAATTATAAATAAATAGTTTATTTTAAATCCCCTAACGGCAAATACACGATGAAAATATATTAGTCATTATAATACGCTTAAATAAAGAAAACAACACGTATATATATATATATATACATATATATATAATTATACAAATTTTATAAAAACGTTTAAGGACGAGAACCGTCAATAACGGCTTCAGTTTATAGTTAAAATAATATTATTTTGTTATTAAAATTACATTACTTATAGTGTATATATATATATATTTACGTCACTTGAAACGAAAAATAGATTATCTAGACAGGAACATAACTCTAAGATGTCGGTTTTGATAAGATATTGTCTATTTAATAACTAATTAGTTAATAATTCCTTTAAATGGTTAAAACAATTAAAACCAAAAAAAATAACAGAACCGCGTCCAGGCGCGCCCATGGCCGGTTAAAAGACTCACACAATCAACAGCAACCAACTGCTCTTCCATGTTTATTGATCATTAACTGAAAATAAAGTGTTACAAAGTTGTACCCAAATCCCCACCCAAAGCCTAAGAACCCTAGATTCATCAATTGCTTAAACCAGTTGTTGTTTGTTAAATTATCATTAGGGGTATTGATCCCTGATCTACAACGACAAGAATCCATAAAATAATTACCTTAAAACACACTGAATCGATGCCGTATGACGAGTTAGAGATGTCGGCCAGAAAACGAATTGGACTCGATAATACGGCTTATGTAAAAACAATTAACATTAGGTTTTTGATTAATCACATACAAAAGACCAGAAAAACGTATTCAAATTACCATATTATGGCCAAAGTGAGGGAGATTGATGGTGAACCCAGATGCGACGGCTGCGATTCAAGAACACCACGTTTAGGGTTGCGTTGATTGTAATTAAGTTAGGGTTATGATTCGGCTGGTTATATGTATGCTATATCTCATTTTAATTGGGTTATAACAAAGTTTACAAGCCCAATTGGAATTAGATTGGGTTGGTTTTAGGTTTCTCAACGTATTAACGAGATCGATTCCAAATATAGTTAACGAGATCGATTCCTAATATGATTGTGGTCCAAGAAAGTTTAGACGAGTCGTGGTTTAGACATGAATACATGTTAATGAATTAGGGTTAGGTTAAGAAGATAAAAATTGATATTTTATTTATTATTATATTTATTAATTAAATTACCCGAAAACATAAACGGTTCGGGTATTAGGCTTGAATAGATTGAACGAAAAAAAAACCGAGATGTTACAATACACATACTCGTAGTAGGAGGGTCTGACGGAACGTACCTGTGCTTTCTAGTAATTTGACATGTGTCGAATGGAGCAGAGGTTTTCATTAACCTTAGTAAATTTGGCTTTATATCAAAGGGAATGGGATTTTTGATTTACTAATTTGCATTGCTTTTATGAATGGTTATAATACATCGCTTACATCTGAATTGTAATTTTTCGTATTATATATACTTAAAATCAATGAACTCTAACTAACATACTTGTTGACAAATTATATATTTTAAACATTCTACACGTGTTAATGTGGGAAGGATTAAACACAAAGGTTTAGACTACCTTAGGATATTAGTGGAAAAATAAAGATAATTCACATGTATTTGTTTCCTTCTTTTAGAAACCCGTATGTGTCATTTCTCTCATTTGACTGCTGAAATGCACAATTTCAAAACTCTTCCGTCTGACAGTGATCTCATTGACACATTGACGAATAAGTTGAATAAGAAGGAGGCAGGGAATTATTCAATGTGTCAATGAGATCACTATCAAATGGAAGAATTTTGAAATTGTGCATGTCAGCGGTCAAATGATAGAATTTTGTGATTAATTCTCTAATGGTTTCTCCTTGAATGAGGTTAAACTTTCTGAACTGATACTTGAGTTTGAATTTAATTAAATAAAGTATATTGTCACATTTGAATAGAGTCATTGTGCAATGAGCATTGAACGTTGCACCCTGTTGTTTAATCTTCCGTCGGTTAGGATGTGACATGAGGGTCAATGCCTTTATGGCATTGTCGGCAATTGTAATTTTGTTAATACTGAATGATGAAAATTGTTCGTATGTAGAGGGATCACAAACTGGACTGAAATATGGATAGTTCTTAGACAACTAAACTTTTTTTACTTATAACATAAGGTACAGAATGATGAGAACAATTTGTACTTTACGTAGTTTGTGTGTGTTATTAATTTACTTAATATTTGTTATAATTGTATGAATGTCTAACATTAGAATTCATTCAACGAGACTGATTTTTACTATGCATGTCATGTTAGCGGGCTCTTTTTTGAGGTTTGAAGGCATGGCTAACACTAAGGTAGGGCTACCATACTGAAGACTGGCATTTCAGCTATGTTATGTTTATGTTTGGTATGCTTCATTCAGTTTATTTTGTTTTGTTCTGTATATATTACTCAGGGGTATGGGTACGGATGTTGTATGTAATTCCACAGCATGTTATGAAATCCTTTTTTAAGAACTGTAATGCATGTTAATCCAACTGCGAAGACATCATGGGTTCTTTCACACCCTAGCCGTCGGAGGATTAACGTAGGGACACAACATGATTGCTCATCGCACAAGTGAAACTATTAAATGGTGTCACTTATTATTATTAATTTGCAACAATTAAACGTTAGTCTTAAAAATAGAAATAAAAAACATCATATAAGGCATACAAGTCTTTAATTTAAATATATATTAATGGTCTACTAAATATATTCAAATCGTGTATAAGCATCACTCGTTAATACCTATAGCATATATGAAAATGACTTGTCAAAAAAATGTTGGTGAGTAATCATCACTTTATATTATATAATAATATGGAATTATGTCATTCACAAGTCAATCGATGCATAAATCAACGTATATGAATATGTAACAAACAAGAGTGTCCATTATTGAAAACAGACATGTAGGTTCGTTATTGAGAACGAACACGTGTTCATTATCGAGAATGAACATGTGTGAGGGTTCGTTATTGAGAACAAACAGGTGTATGTTCACTATTGAGAATGAAAACATCGAGTATGAGCAACAACCACCATAAAACTTTAAACACATAGCATACAATTTGAGCACTTAAATGTTTACCATAAACACATAAGTCGAATTGCAACACGCAATGAATTAATTGTGAATCGTTTGAAATAATAACATAAAATGTAATAATGTGGACTCGATAACATACATATATTCTACACCCCAAAATATCTTATAGATAAAAAGGGTTATGAAAACTCACCTAAAATATAGAGAATGGTAGCGAGTTGTCGGTTTAAGCGAGTTGATTGGTGAACAGATAATTCCTTACGATTTGTCCTAAATTTCAAAGTATGCTCGAAATAAATATCTTAACGAGAATAAACGAGTAAAACATGAAACTAGGGATTCTAGAAACTTTTACCGGATTCAAGATCGGGTTGGGGGTTTTATGTAAAATTTTGATATAACTACTTTAAATGGTTTATAATGAAATGATTGATTTAAAACGATTTCTTGTCAATGATATAATAAAATGTAAGACTAATAGAAATTATATAAATCTTCAAATGGTTGTAGTTTGGGTATTTCAAAATTGGCGGTGTTTAGATTGATAAACGGGATACAAATTACTGTTAATTTTTAATATATTTATTAACTAAATAAAAGAAAATAAGACAAATAAAAAATACAACAAAACAGGGACTGGGGACTCGAACCTGCACCCCAGTCCGATTCAAAATGCTAATGCAATTGCACCAGCCAACTGGGTTTGTGTTTAACCTAGTTATAGGATAGAACATATTATATATATATACACACACACACCTTTACAAATCAACCCCCAAATCTTATATAAACCCTAAACAACCATACCCCAAATTGAAGATTGATTGCCCTCTGTCACTTAAAATTGGTAGATGGATTTTATTGTTTTTATAAAACCTATCCAAAACCCCTTAACAATTACCTTACACAAGGTCGAATTAAGGAGAACATTAACCTAGCGTTCGTGGCTTGAACACGATATCAAAATTTAATTTAGAACGGCTTTTTAGTGGAATTGATAAAGGGGTTTGTTTGTGATGTAGTTGGGAGTGAGTGGTATTCGTTAATTGAATTTTTGAAAAATATTTATCGAGTTAATAGGCAGATCAGTCCGCTTTTAAGGGTTTTAGTGGGACGAATTGTTAAGGTGTGGTTGTCAATTACACTAAGTTTACCACGTATAGTGAAAGCATCAAGGTTAGATCAATCAGTTGAGGGGGAGGGGGCTTGTTTGAATCGGCGGGGGTGAGCGAGGGAAGGGATAAAGTTATTGAATTATTTTCAATTTGGTCCTTGAGCCATGGTTTGCTGATCAAAAGGTCTAAAAAACAAATTAAGAGAGAATTGTGGTTTTCGTCCCTATGGTTTGACCAAATATGCGGTTTTAATCCAATAGTTTTAAATTTTTGGTTTTCATCCAGTAGTTTTGATTTCACTCAATTAACCCGACTCCACTAACTCCATCAACTGTCGTCGTTAAACTCGTCAGCGTGCCTTTCATGTGAAGGGAAGTTTTGTCCTTTTTCTCCCAAAATAAACCCAACTCTAATTCCAAAATACCACTTTCATCTTTGCCGTGTGAGAAATAGAACAAAATTTCCCATCAAGCTAATGGGTTTAACGACCACAGCGAACGGGGTTATCGGGTCTAACTTCAAGTGAAAACCAGACTATTCGACGAAAATCATAAATTTGAAACTATTTGACTAAAACCGCAGGTTTGTCAAACCACAATGATGAAAACCGTAGTTCTCTCAAAACTTAATGAACAAACTTATTTGCATTATGGACTAAAATTGTAAATTTCCAATACCTTTACTCATCTCGTTTCAAACAATATAATTATGAGTGATGGGTAAAGGTGTAAAAAAATAAAAATAAGATTAAAAATAAAATTCATAGTTTTTATTAATAACAAGGATCCTAATAAAAAATATATTAACGGACGGGTTTCTGGGTTCAAAAATTGATGAACGTTACAAGTTCAAGACGTTTCATAGAGAATGATTGTGGTTTTTATTGTTGGATAACTTAGGTAGAATTAACATTGTTAGTGGATTTATGCATATAGATTGGGTTTGTGAGATGTGGGAAAATGTGTATAGAAGTATAAGTTTGTTTTGTTGAGATGTTGGTAAATGTTTATAGGTTAAATAAATTCGTTCAAGTAAATTAGTGTATATGGGTTTCGGCAAAGGAAGGGTTTCAAATGGTAATGGGGTCGATTCAGATCAAATTTCGGTCCGGAATGAATTTTGGTTTTACACTGGTTTTTGCATTGTACGGGTTTCGAATCCGTTTGGATTTCGGGCTGACACAAGTTTCTGCACGTGACAGGTTTTAGCGCTAGACGGGTTTCAGATCAGAACAAGTTTGGCTCCGTAGGGGTGATGAACGTTACAAGTTCAAGGCGTTTCATAGAGAATGATTATGGTTTTTATTGTTGGATAACTTAGGTAGAATTAACATTGTTAGTGGATTTATGCATATAGATTGGGTTTGTGAGATGTGGGCAAATGTGTATAGAAGTATAAGTTTGTTTTGTTGAGATGTTGGTAAATGTTTATAGGTTAAATAAATTCGTTCAAGTAAATTAGTGTATATGGGTTTCGGCAAGGGAAGGGTTTCAAATCGTAATGGGATCGATTCAGATCAAGTTTCGGTCCGGAATGAATTTTGGTTTTAAACTGGTTTTTGCATTGTACGGGTTTCGGATCCGTTTGGATTTCGGGCTGACACAAGTTTCTGCATGTGACAGGTTTTAGCGCAAGACGGGTTTCAGATCAGAACAAGTTTGGCTCCGTAGGGGTATCGGTTAAGAGCATGTTTCAGTTTGGCACAAGTTACTGCACAGGACGGGTTTTGACACAAAATTGGTTTTGGATTGGAACGGCTCTGTAACAACTCAATTTTTCGTTTATTAAATAAGTGTATAATACCCGACCCATTTTCTTTTTAAGGTAAATTAATCAATAAAATATTTAAATTAATTACATTATATTTTTTTTCTTTATTTATTATTTTAACTTTGTTAAATATACAAAATCCACCCTAAAACATAGTTTTAACCCCTATCATATCCACACTTGAAATTAAGGTCCAGATTGCAATTTATTTAAAGATATTATTATAATCACTAACCTAAACCCAAACTCATACCCATACCCATAGCCACTTCCAACCCTGTGTCCATTACCCGTATTTAACTCAAAACCGTAACCCATTGGTTTTCTTGATCCTTATTTCTCGTATTATAATTGAAATTGATTCTCCCAAATCATTTGTAAACCAAATTCGTATTACACTGACAATTTAATTTGAGTATGAGATTAGATATTGATTGTATTGTTTATAATATATCACTGTCTATTATCAAATTGTTATTATACCACTTAGAATAAAAAATAAACCAATTAATCAACCATAAAACTTCTCTGCAGGCCTGGCGAACCTAAACCCTCAATTAATTGAATTATATCAACCTGTAGATATGTGTTTCCCGTTCGTTTTGAGCCGTCCATATGTCTATTAATTAGACCCTCGATTCACCACTAATTCAGGTAATTAATATATACATAATAATCGTTTTACTCCGAGTTATAAAACCCTATTGTTAATTATGCTAACATAACGTAGATTAGCCGATTATAGATTCTTGGGTTCATAAACAAATTTGGCTTTATCAGTGTTCATATTTATTACATTGTTTTTGAGTAATAACCAACAGACACACAAGCCCACTTGCCTGGTATGTGTGTGTGTTCAAGGTCTTGAGCCGGATAGCGCGCTAGTTCGACCCTCCCCCAGTCTAGTTTTTGTTAATTAATTTTTTTAATTGTTTAAATGTTTTATAAATTAATTATAAATAATATTAAATATAAATAAACATTTTCTTAAACCGACATCATTAAGTTTACGTTTCTTGTCAATTAATCTTGTTACAGGCTTTCGTGTGTGTATGTGTGTATATATATATATGTGTGTGTGTGTGTTTGTGTGTGTGTGTATTATAAGTATATAGTAATAATAAACCAACATTATTTTATTGAACCCCGACACCATTGTTAATGGTTCCCGTCGTTAAACTCCATTACAAACTTCTCGTTATCTACCTATTCTAATAAAGTAAAATAATAGTAGACACGTATAGGTTTGTGGTTAATCCTCACAATTTTTTTCCCTTCAAAACAAATATAAGTCATAGATCAATAATGTAAGGCCCCGTTCCCGGTAGCCCTACTTTAGCGTCAGATTTACTCATAAACGCAGTTCTACTGATCAAAGTTCATTAAAACTTCCGCGGAAACGTTAACTTCAATTATTCGTTACAAAACATTTAATCTTTTCTTTAAAACCAGAACATAAAACATCATATTTAAAACATCGTTTCTTTCATCTTCAGATGTCAGCCGTTCAATCCATGCCATGTGTCATGCTCATGCTAGCTCTTTAATCTGATCACCTGCGTGCATACTAAAAGTCAGCTACGCTGAGTGAGTTCTAGTTAATCAGGCGACATACAATACATACACATTTCGTGCATACATACATATCTTAACCTTATATAAATATCCATAAGAGGAATGTCACGTAATACATATTAAAAGAACTATTACTATTACTATGCTATCCATTAAAGTAACATTAGGCTTTCCATTAGAGGAACATTATGTTTTCCATTAGAGGAACACTAGGCTTTCCATTAGAGGGACATTATGCTTCCCATTAGAGGAACACTAGGCTTTCCATTAGAGGAACATTATGTTTTCCATTAGAGGAACACTAGGCTTTCCATTAGAGGAACATTATGCTTTCCATTAGAGGAACACTAGGCTTTCCATAAGAGGAACGTTATACTTTCCAATAGAGGAACGCAGTATATATTATCTGAAAAGGGAACTCTATAATTTATTATTTAATATCCATATAAGGAGACAATCACTATTCTTGGAAATTCGTGCAATATCCGAAGATCGTTCACGTACTATCAATCCTTTATATATCATATAACATACATACATCATTCATACATCATATATATAGCAATATTATCTTTAACCTACCACCTGGCGGTACATGCAATATCCGAAGATCGTTCACGTATCGTCAAGCAATCATTCATATCTATCATATATATCATATATAGCATACACTTACCACTTAAGGTAAGTGTATTGACTAATCACATCGAATATGCACATAGTCCCGAAAACATAATAAGGAATGGGGCTTGAAACTCACCTGAACTCGGTTACTTCTCCCGTTAATGGTTACTCCCTTCTTTGGCTGTGCACGTCTAACTGTATAACAATTTCGCGTATCAATTAACTATCACTACTCATCGTATTTCTAGTTTAATTATAACCCTCAACGAATGGGGGTCCGAGGGCAGCGCCCCTGGCAGCGGGGTCTAGGGGTGGCAGCCCCTAGCAGGGTCCAAGGGGCGGAGCCCCTGGCAATAACGAATTAAGCCTAATTCGTTACCAGATCACAGTCTAATTCGTTATTGAATCACAGTCTAATTCGTTATCTGCTTCGTTGCCCTAATTCGTTAGCTTAATTCGTTATTCTGGTTCGTCATCTAGTTCGTCATTCTGATTCGTTATCTCAGTTTGTTAGCGTAATTCGTTATCTTGGCGTGACCTAATTCTTTATCTTAATGTAACGAATGTGTAGATAATGATTTAATGGCTCTTACGTTATCAAGTCACATGAATGAGTCCCATTCGTTATGAACGTTTAACGAATTGACCAATTATAACGAATCATCCCTGTTCTTATCCAGACTTTGACTAAGAGGTCAAAGTCAAAATTGACACGAACAAATAATAGTCAACATGTATTAGATCTGCAATACTCCTTCGTTTCTTAACCAAATATCATGATTTAGGTATCATTGGAATCGTCTATGTAGCGCCTACAAACCCTAACCATTCAGTCGTTAAAAACATCGGGTTTACATGGTGCGATTTATGTATATATTACGGGTCTTCACGCTAACAATAGCCTATTAAACCGTAATCAGTTTCAGTAAGTTTAGCTTTGTTGGATTTGTTTTTACCATACTAAAACAGATCTATGATTTCTAGACTAAATCCGAACTTAAACGAACAAGTTCTCGATATAAACGTACCTTAAATGAGTAGGTATACGAACACGGTCTAGTCTTGATGTTGTTTTGGTTCGTCACAACGATCTAGCACCAACGGGTTCAGGTTTCCACCTTCGGATCTTGGCTCGGGCTTTGGATAATGTTTGTGTGTGTTTTTCAAGGTGTAGGCTATGGTGTAGAGATGGATAATAATGGAAGGATTAGGGTTTAAGGGGTTTATACTCCCTTAAGCCCATGGACCTAAGGCCCATCTTTCCCTTTTGGTTCATAATTAATTCCATCTAAAAAGCCTACTCATCCTATCATAAATTATTATTATTAACCGAACGGAAAAATTGGGATGTTACAAATAATTATTCACTTTATTTTTACACTCCATTTATACTATATCTATAACATGATTAAATTATTCATTTTTCTTTAAACTCTATATATATTATATCTATACACTTTTATAAAAACAAAGGTTTACATATTAATAATATACGTTGTTTGAATATATATCATAACATAAGTTTATAAATTATAAATTGAGAATTTAAATCTATCTATTTATTTTTTCGGTTAATTTAGTAAACTATACATATATGTGTTAAATTGTAAGGATAGTATATACCAGTCACTTTCAAATATAATAAAGTTTATCATATTTAGTTTCTTGGATTTTTTTTATCAAGGATTGATTAGGGTTTTTGCGTAGCTTAAATTTGATTGTCACGGGTTAAAATTTGGTAAATAGATCGTTTGTTACTAATTAACTACATTTGGCTCAAATTTGTTACAGGTAAAAATTGGGTAATCTGAGTATTTTTAAAAATTTGAGAATGCAAATAGATTTATCGTCAAACTTGTTACGGGTTCAAAGTTTTGAATTGAAAATGTAACACAAATGAAAGTTTGAATTTTAATGAGATTTGGTTTCGAATTTATTTTTAATGACATTTTTGGAAATAGTCAAAAGATTCGGGATTTTGCACATTGAGTATTTTTTTTCGATGACTATTATAATTTAAGAAAAAATGACAAACACTTCCGACATGCCACCTCTAGACCTATCAATGTTTCTAACTTTTATCAGATTAGAAACATTTGTGTCAGCATTGACTTTTCCTTTAATAGTGATCAGAATGTCGTATTTGTAGCATGTCAGACAATATTATGCTCAAGTGAACCAAAACATTCACAAAATTGAACAGGTTAACCTGTTTTTTTTTGTCAATTGGCAAAGTCGAGAAGGCCCTCAAACTTATCAAATCTTTTTCATGGTGTAGCTCAAAACTATTATTATATAAGAAGTATTCTCCGAAATTGATTCATAACCAAATTTCTTTCAATTGTACATATGTGATACTGAGAATAAATTTTCAATAGATTGAGTCTTATTGGGTATATTTTTGCACGTGCATTATTTTTTTTTATTAAGTTCATTTTATTTTTTTGGAAAAATCATTTTATGATATAAATAAAATCAGTTTATGTATAATGATACTAGTATAGATGTAATAAATTTTTCTATATACATTATGTATTGCTTTATTTGTAACTTAATTTTTAGATCATCATGTGTGTTACACGAGCTCTAAAACTATATATATATATGTGTGTGTGTGTGTGTGTGTGTGTGTGTGTGTGTGTGTGTGTGTGTTATGTTTTTTAAACAGAAATATAATAAATGTGTTAAACGTATTCACTATATTTTTACCATTAGATTTTCTTTAAATATTCCAAAATATGTATTTTATGATAATTATTTATTTAAACATTTACTATTATAGTATATCTCAGTTCATATTTATTTATTTAAACTAATTATTTATAAATTCGATTATATGTTTATTATATATTTTTATTTTATTTAGTATAAAGGGGATTTTATAAATAATAAAAGTAATGATTCTTATAAATAAACGATAAACAATGATAATGATTTTACAATAATAATAATAACGAGAAATCAAACATTCGATCACTATTAAAGGAAAAGTCAATGCTGACACAAATGTTTCTAGTCTGATAAAAGTTAGAAACATTGAAAGCTCTGGAGTGTAACACCCCGGCTTTAAGCGGAATACGCCCGGGTGTAACGTACAGATCACTCATAGCTCGTAACACTATTAAAGCGGTAATAATTATATCATTTCATTTCATAACGTAACAGGTACACAATTATTAATAATTAAAAATAAAAAGAAAAACTTCATCAAAACAATAAATAGTTCTTTATTCAAATATCCTAAGGTATACTAATGATCTTCATCCTTAGCATGTCATCGATTCAACCTGTAGCACGTTGAAAATAATATATTTGTCAACAATTTAGTTGGTGAGTTTTCATAAGTTTTTGAGTATACATATATATATATGAAAGGCATGATTCAACATTCATAATGTAACAAATATTCAAGCGTAAAGTAAATGAAATCAATTAATGTCGTCCTCCCGTTCCTTTAGCCGAGGCCGTAGTAATAGGGGAAATGAGAACCACCAGACGAACAACTGAAGTCATAAAGTTAGACTGCGCGGGTACGTCCCGTCGGACCCTCCCACTATGTGTATGTGTATGCATTTGCGTAACTTCCACCATAAGAATAGTAAACACGTTGCAAGCAAGTTCACGTATAATCATAAAAAATATGCAAGAATAATATTAACATGTACGCAAATAGTGAATCGGTTTATAAATAAGTACATAACTAACGAGAGAAAACTTGTGACATGCTACACCCCAAAAATATTAAAAGCATTAAAACGGGGTTATGAAGAACTCACTTGGAAAAGGGAATACGGTAACGAGGAGATGGTAACAGTATAAGCAACTAGATGATTCCGCGAGAAGTCCCGATAATTTTTCCTAGTAATTAAAGTATTACCAACGTAAACATTCTAACGAGGTAAATAAAGGGAAAAACATGATATGACGGGTTTATAACGAATTTAGGGATCGTTAAAGGGTTTATTATATTTTATAGAATATTTGATAAAAGTGAAATAATATTTCAGTAGGTGTAACTATTTAAAGTATAATTACCAAATTATATATATATATATATATGAAAACATCTTAAGGATGTCTATTTTATAAGCTTAACGAGATTCGGTTTAGTTAAATGAGTGCAAACAATATTACTTTTAATATCGTAAAGTATTAAATAATTAAAAAGGTTTAAAAACAATTAATATTAAAAATATCAAAAAAAATGGGCCCGGGGAATCGAACCTGCGCCCCAAGCCGGTTCAAGGCTTTAACAAAATGTACACTGATCCAGACCAGTGATTAACTTGTGTAAACTGTGAAACATAAAATACTTAACCATCAACCCAAATCGCATTATAACCTTAAGAACCCTAGAATTCAATCGAGGGTCTTACGCTCTCTGTTAATCAAAATCGATAGAGGGGTTTTCAAGATTGTTCAAAAACGACCCATAAGCTATATTTAATTACCTTAATTGGTTACGAAAGGTAATAGAACGATGAGCTAGGGTTTCGGCCAGAAGGTGGATTCAAACGAGGTCAAGAACAACTTTTTAGATGTAATTGTCATAGGGGTTTGCTTCGTGATAGTGAGATGATGGTGTGGAGCATTTTAATTGAGTTTTGGACTCGTATTTATAGGCTAATGAGGTCAAAATTAGCTGTGACTTAGTTAACGAAAATTGATTTAAAAGATTCGGTTTTTAGCTGACAATTACGTGTTATTACCATACATATGGTTGGCGTGAAGGTTAAGGATCAACTAATTAAACCATATTCCGGATTTTATGGGTTAATTAGAAGCGAGATATTGAAAGGGGGGGCTGTCGGTGGTGACGGGAAAGGAGGGGGAAGAAGAAGATTTGAATAATATTTGCAAACTAGTCCTCATAGTTGGGGTTGGCGATCAATGTAAACAATATAGTGTGGGGGCTAAAAGTGAACATATTAGATACTTTAAACGATTATAAATTATATTATTACGAGTCGTCCGTAAATAAAACAATAAAGATAAACTAAATACATAATTATTAATCGGACGTTTTTGATTATATATGAAGATCCAACTACAAACGGTAATAAAACGTACGCAAACATGACAACGAACTTGACGAATGTCACATGGAGGGGGCATGTCGAAAGTTTTTGTCATTTTTTCTTAAATTTTAATAGTTATGGAAAAAATACTCAAAGTGCAATATCCCGAATCTTTTGACTATTTTCAAAAATGTCCTTAAAAATAAATTCGAAACTCAGTCACATTAAAATTCCATTGTTCATGTTATGTCATCTACAATTAACTTATATTATCATTATTAACTAGGAATCCTTGTTGGTGGATCCCGAAGGGGTTTAACAGTTCACTTTCTCACATCATCCCTTGATCTTTTGTTCATCTAAACAAATGAGTAATCACTCCCTTATTTTACTTGTTTTCAAACATATTTGGGGACTTATGCATACCAACTATCAAATTACACATGGTATTATATTCTTAAATGCAAACTGTTAATATTTGTGTTGTCTATCAATTGAATGATTCCTTCCTACTTGCTATTTATTTATGTGTTTATTTATCGCATTCGAAGAGGACCATTATTATCAATTGTCATATCATGTCGTAGTGGCCGGCGTCCGATTGCATGAAAATGGTTTCACCGACAACTCAATTATTCTATCATGGTAACCAACACCCAATTCGCATGGCAACGGTTTAGCCTGCACGTCATTATTTGTTTACAATATTTACATGCTATGGTTTGGTTGTTTATACTCACAAATAACAATATTGTGGTTTTTATATATATATATATATATATGTATATATATATATTATTGTTAGTGTTAAAACTGGTGACTTTCTCACTAAACCTCGTGTTGACAAACCTATTCTATTTTGTACGCATTTGCAGGCTATCAGGTTGGATTGTCTATCAAGGTGAAGAACACTTAGAGATGACCGTTAGGTTAAAATTTATACTAGATGGTTTTGATTTGTTTTGTAATGTTCTATAAATTGATGTGTTTGTTTATAAATTGTTTATTTTCATTAAATAATTAGATATTGTCACTTTACAATTGCATGATTGCACCTTGTGATATATGAACCAAAGCTCGCGCCCCGACATTTCCGCCTTTAGGGGTGAGCAAAAAATGGTTCGGAACCACCAGAACCGAGGTACCGGAACCGAACCGGTGTCTCAGAACCGCTAATGTGTGTACAGGTTCGGTTCTCGGTTCTCAGAATTTGCATTAAACGGTTCCCGGTTCGGTTCCGGGTAAAACCGGCGGTTCTAGACTTGGAACCGAAGAACCGGAATATTCAAAATGTTTTAAATAAATTTACCCCATTTTTATAGCGTAACTTATTAACTGGCATCCATTCAATAATTTTTTAATTCAAATCTTCTTTCTTTACTTTCAAGAACTAGCAACCATGATCAATTTTAATTTAAGCTATCAAGGTAATTTAAATAAAATGATATGATCTTCCATTAACCTATTGTTGCTAATGATTTATTTAACTTGAACACTTAGGTTTTAATAAAAAATATAATGGATGTTCATGTTGTAATCTAAATTAGTTTTACTGTGAAAGAAGGCATACAATTGTATAAACTTGTTTTGCAATTTGCAAAGTTTGCATAACTCATTTGATAAATAAATGATCAAACCGGTTCTTGCCAGAACCGATTAGCGAGAACCGGCTTTAGCGGTTCTGGAACCTAACCGGTTTACTATAATAGGTTCCGGTTCTATTTTTCACTCATTTTCGGTTCCGGTTCTGGTTCGGTTCTCGCAGTTCTGAACCGTTGCACAGCCCTATCCGCCTTAGGTTGGGGTGTGACAGGTTCGGTTCAAATTGGATTTTGGGATGCGACAGGTTTCGAAACTGGTCAAGTTGCTGATCGGAACGGGTTTGGTTCTGATTGGGTTTCGATTCAGAACGTGTTTATGGACGGCATATAGAGGTGTTTGATGCGTGCGTGATAGAATCAAAAGTTAGTTTTTCAAAAGAATTTTGCTTCACGCAATGTCGAGTTTTAAATTTGTAAAATGATTTTTATTTTAACTAGACCACACACAAATAGGCAAGTGTGCCGATTGTATATGTAGCATAGTATGGGCATGGACCAAGTATC
This sequence comes from Bidens hawaiensis, assembly GCF_021521415.1. Classification (NCBI taxonomy): domain Eukaryota; kingdom Viridiplantae; phylum Streptophyta; class Magnoliopsida; order Asterales; family Asteraceae; genus Bidens; species Bidens hawaiensis. The sequence continues at coordinate 66,497 of NW_027498433.1, read as the reverse complement.
AATCCACAGACACACTTATTTGATTTTTACTACTAAATGTTCGTGTTTATTTTAACCGGAATTGAACATCATAATTGTTTCGGTTTTAACAAGTAAATTTTAAAATAAATTTAAAAGCATAAATTAAGGACAATATTTTTTGGGTTTTTATATTTTTTATAGAAATGGTCAAGGATAAAGGTGTACCATATTGGTTTAAACACCTCTTAACTTAGTTTAAGAATTATTTGGTAGACATGTGATATAAACTTGTTTTGGTAATTAAATGTGGGAATAACACTGATGTATAAGAATTTAAACATTTTTTCAACACTAAAATGTCTCCAAATAATCATAATTTCGGCAACTATACTAGAATAAATAACCACTAATGTTCATAATTTCTATCTATAGGTAAATATAGTCCTAAGAAATAAAATAAGCTGAAATACAAAGAAAAACATAGATAAACGATGAAAACAGACTCAACGCAACCCATGGTGAATCAAGACATGGCCATGCCTAGAGCATACGAAGTAAAGACAAAAATTAGGAAATCAAGACATAGCCATGTCAACCAAGACACACCCCATGTTATCAAAAGCTAGAATAAAAAAACAAAATAGACGGTTCTGAAGCAAAACACAGCCATGTCTTCCCAAGACATGACCACGCCTTCAAGTACAAGAGAAAAAGTCAAACTGGTGGAATTTGGACTACTGTGGAACTCAACACCGTGGTGCCTTGCTTAGCACGGTCGTGTTAACCTAGATTTGTACGATGGACAATGAACAATTAATGCAGCGGGACAAAATTGAAGAAATGGTCATGCCTTACTCAACACGGTTGTGCCCTAAGGGTCTCATCGGTCTATAAGTTGAATGCTCATATTCTTCATTCAACACACCTTGGAGAAATATTTAATACACATTCCACTTCATTCACTCCTCTCCAACCACCTCTTCTCATCACCATTAATAAAGGAATTAATCCCATCCATCCAACCCTTGAAGATTAAGGAGATTAAGCTTTTGGGAGAAGTCATTAGCCTCAAAGATTAGTCATCCAAATTGGTTAGATTGTTTCAACTTGATCATTTTTGTATATATTACTATGATATTTATCATTATGCTTATTAACATGTGATTGGTTCTTAATAATTAATGGTTATATTGCGATGATCATTTGATGAGGAATGTTAAAATACTCTTAAAAGATAACCCAAGTGCTAAGATTGACGATAAGCCGAGAAATTGCTAATCTTGCGAAACCTTGGCGAACCTTAAAATAGACACCAAGATCCCAAACTTGATGATAAGTCGAGAAATCGCTATACTTGTGAGGACTTGGTTGATAAATTAGGAATCTTTAAAATCAAACCCCAAATACCGAACTTGACGATAAGTCGGGGAACTGTCACTCTTGTGAGGTTTTGGGGAATAACTTATAATATTTTAAAGAGCCGCCATGATTCTGAGCTTGATAATAAGTCGAGAAATCACCATTCTTGTAAAGGCTTGGTTGGGTGGGAAATGTTAATCCTAATATTAACATGGACCAAATGGAATGTTAGTAGTGATTAACCATTTTAAAACAAGAATTATCAATTATTAGGCTTATATTAGTTTGGTTTGTACTTTAGTTTTGGGCTTGTTTATATTATGTTTTGGGCTTGCATGTAAAACGAGATCTAAATTATCTTGGTGGAATATTGAGCTTATGTAGGTCTAGGGTGTAGTACCTATATGTATACACATTGTATCTAGGTTTAAGGTTGGCCTTTCATAATTATTGTTGAACGAGTTATTGTGTAAGTTTGTGCTTAAGCAGCAGACGTAATAATACGTGTGTTTTGAAGCATTCCTCATGTGTTCTTCGTGTGTTTAACTGTGTTACTGTGAATCGCCTCGTGTTAATTTCCGCTTAACAATGAGATCGTTAATATCACATTGAAAGATCCGTTCCAATGACATACAATTGATATCAAATCCTATAGACCTATTCTAGGCTCGGTTGACGTGATATCATTGATTCAAGGGATATTTCTTTTGGTTGATTTCTGTTTGATGTTTTCTAGAATTCAAAAAACAGTGTTCATCGTGTTCTTAGGGGGTGTTTGAGATTTTTTGGGAATAGTTTTGAATGGATCAATGATTTAAATTCAAATCCCCTCATTTTCAGGATTTGACTTACTTTCCAAGTATACCAAGTCAATCATCTGTGTGTTTTCGAACACTTTGGGTGACCTCAGTAAAGTTTTGATCGTTTTCGGGTTGTCATCAAGAGTTTTTGGCATCTTTTAAGTGTTCTCAGACAACATTCTGAGTTCTCGATGAAATTTGATAGTTCTTGGTGGTTTTCATCTATTTCGGTCAACCAGAGTTAGTTCTCGACTGATTTTCTTAGTTCTCGGTCACTGGAGTTTTCGGTTGGATTATATACTTGGGTCAGATCACATTGGGCTTTAAGTAAAACAGTAAACTGTGTGGATTGTTTTTGTCTTGCAGTTATCTTTGGGCCTGATCAGTTTGGGCCTTAGGACAAATTAAGAAAACACTTGGACTTTTCTACTAAACTAATTCTTACTCTTATTTAAAATGGACCAAATAACAAACGGGTCAACTAATGCTACACTGCATCAAGAACTGGACTACATAATGGGAACTACTACTCGTATACCTCGCCTGTTGTCTCGTGAAGGGTTTAGCGAATGGAAGTTCAGGTTCGAGAAATACGTGAAAATGATGGACTCCAAGGTCTGGAGAAGTATGATTAGAGGTCCACAAATTATCACGTACCAACGTGAAAACTCAGAGGAAGTTGCTGTGAAACCTATTGAACTATATGACGATGTTGATTTTGAAAAGGTTGAAGAGGATGACAAGGCGCTTTCTACTTTAACCATGGCACTCTCACCTGAGATTGTCTTGGGATTTAGAGAGTTATAGCCAGCTAAGGCACTATGGGAAGCCCTGATTGAAGTGTATGAGGGTAATGAGGACATGAGGAGAAGTCGTCAAGATCTCTTGCGACAGAAGTTCAACATGTTCAATCACGTACTAGTAGAGTCATTAGAAACTCAGCTTCATAGGTTCATAACCCTTGTGACTGAGATGAGATCTATGAATATCAATCTGGCCGCCGCTGAAACAAACAATAAACTGGTGAATTCCCTGCCTGAAAGTTGGGATATTAATGTAGTGGTGATTATGAAGACGAAAGATCTCAACAAGCTAACTTTGTCAGAGGTTATGGCAATCATCAAGGCTTGTGACATGGATTACAAACAGCGTGTCATAAACCATGCAAACTCTTACAATGGAGTTGGCTACAATACTGCTTCCAACAAAGCACTCATTTCACAAGACAGCTTCTCAATGTTTAAGGCTTCTCAAGGGCAGCATACTCAACAGTATCAGCCTAAGAACAATTTCTCTATGTTTAAATCCGCTCAGGGTCAATTCTCTCAAGCTCCAATGCACCAACTCATGTGTTCTTTCCTAAACCTGCTCAACCATATGCTGCCACCGTTAAACCTCATACATCTGTTGCTTCTTCCATTCAGGGTTCCAGTCAGATTCCCTTCATTTCAAAGGAAACTCAGGAAAACATCGCTTTAAAGGCGGGGTTCATGAATTGCTACAACGCCTTTCTTGCTGGAGATCTGGCTCAACCAGTAGCAGCTGTTGAGCTAGATCAAAATCATCCTGATGATGTAGAAGAAATGGATATCTCTTGTTAAATCGCCAAGGCAGTGTTTCTTGAAAACAAAGTTAATAAAAGAACAGGCAAAACAACTGGAACATGCTAGCAAATCAGAAGGTGGGATTTAACAATGATACTTTGAGGTGCTATATGTTTAACACACGGTTCAATCAGATCTAGAACGAAAGAAACTTAGATCTAATTTCTTAATTGGATCTAGTTCATAGAGATTACTCTTGATTAATATCTATAATATGTATTAGGTGTATTATGTATATATTAGTAATAGATAATATATGAAGCTTTGATCGAGAGAACAATTTAACAGGGGTTCATTACTTTTAAATCAAAAACTTAAATTATTAGGGGAATGAACACCCCTATATATAGACGATGGATCTAACTCGTTACACATCCCGTAAAGAATTAGACTCCAGTTCGTTAACATTACAGACTATATAAGGAAACATAACGAATCACTTGATTCGTTATTCCCCATTCGTCAAAATTCCATGACGAATGGGAACGAACTACTAGCCCATTCGTTAAACATCCTTAACGAATGGGAGTTACATTAAACAAACTGACTAGTTCGTTAAACATCCTTAACGAACTAGCCTTACATTAACGAACTAACTATTTAAAATAAATATCTTTTTCATTATAATAGCAATAATAATAATAAAGATGATAAATACAAAGACTCGAGACGCCAAAACCGTGCACTAACACTATACAAAGACTGAGAGAACAACTTCGCAATATTACCAAGTGTAACAAGATTAACCGTTAGGGGAACATAATCATTGTCCAAAATCTTCATACAGTCAGGATGTATTGCTCCCAGATGTGCTCTGAATCTTGATTCCCATTTAGGAATATCACACAGCTTATTGAGCCTAGGGTATTTAGTGTGAGACCCAATCTTAGAATCAGTAGTCAACATTTGCTGCATGATTGCGTTTTTGACGCTAAAGCATATAAATTAGCCATGATTGTTAAACTTTGAAAAGTTTAAGGATAAAAACTATCAAACTCATAAACTTAAGTAATGAATGGAGAAAAATGAGTAACGAATGAGAGATTTTTGTAACGAGTGAACAATCACAACTGGTATTGTTCAGGCGTATGAGCTAAGACGAATGAGAGAATAATAAATGTGGTAAATCAGGTAACGAATGAGTAAAAATGAGCACGAATGTGATTTAAACGAATGTAGTTGTGAATGTGATTAAAATGAATGAGTGAACAATGTAACGAATGGGTTGTATATACCCCTTTAACTTATTCTAATTAATTGTTCTTATTTTATCACGAATCCTCTCATTTATTTGCCTAAATTTTCTCTCAACACACAGTTACACACACTAACATATATTGTTCTAAACGTATTCATATCAAAGATTAGATCCGTTAACGTATTCAATTAGACACAATGTTAACGAATGGGTATACAATATAACAAATGGATGATTACAAATTCATTACGTTAACATATCTAATCTTTGATATGAATACGCTTAAATCAATATATGTTAGTGTGTGTAACTGTGTGTGTTGAGAGAAAATTTGGGCAAAGTAATGAGAGGATTCATGATTAAGTAAGAAAAATTAGTTAAAATAAGTTTACAGGGGGTATATATTGACAATGAGCTCATTCGTTAGACATTCCTTAACGAATGAGCCATATTCGCCATCAATACATTAACTATCATTCGTTATCAAAACAAATTACCACATACGTTACCCTCATTCGATAACATTCCCTAACGAATGAGGACGAAAAACACGTGGAGCTCATTCATTATTAGCTACTCCAATGAATGAGCTTTACATTAGTGAATGTAACTTACATTAATTACCAAAATACCCCTATACATTTTTCAAATACCAAAATACGTTACACAAAGATCGAGATGCAAAACGATGTACTAACACTTAAATCTTATGAAATCTCTTCAAAATACTTGTTAACATATATTTTAAACATTCTACGGTAATGTGTGACGGATGAACAAAACGAAGGTTTAGACAACCTTAGGGTATTAGAGGAAAAGAAAGATTATTCGCATGTATTTCTTTTCTTTTTTAGGAACCCGTACATGTACTTGAGTTTGAATTTAATTAAATAAAGTATATTGTCACATTTTAATAGAGTCACTGTGCAATGAGAAATGAACGTTGCACCCTGTTGTTTAATCTGCCGTCGGTTAGGATGTGACATGAGGGTCAATGCCTTTATAGCATTGTCGGCAATTGTAATTTTGTTAATACTGAATGATGAAAATTGTTCGTATGTAGAGGGATCACAAACTGGACTGAAATATGGATAGATCTTGACAACTAAACTTTTTTTACTTATAACATAAGGTATAGAATGATGAGAACAATTTGTACTTTGCGTAGTTTGTGTGTGTGTTATTAATTTAATTAATAATTGTTATAATTGTATGAATGTCTAACATTAGAATTCATTCAACGAGACTGATTTTTAGTATGCATGTCATGTTAGCGGGCTCTTTTTTGAGGTTTGAAGGCATGGCTAACACTAAGGTAGGGCTACCATATTGAAGACTGGCATCTCAGCTATGTTATGTTTATGTTTGGTATGCTTCATTCAGTTTATTTTGTTTTGTTCTGTATACATTACTCAAGGGTACGGGTACGGGTACGGATGATGTATGTAATTCCACAGCATGTTCTGAAATCCTTTTTTTTAAGAACTCTAATGCATATTAAGCCAACTGCGAAGACATCATGGGTTCTTTCACACCCCAGCCGACGGAGGATTAACGTAGGGACATAACATGATTGCTCATCACACAACTGAAACTATTAAATGGTGTCACTTATTATTATTAATTTGCAACAATTACACGTTAGTCTTAAAAATAGAAATAACAATCATCATATAAGGCATACAAGTCTTTAATTTAAATATATCTTAATGGTCTACTAAATGTATTCAAATCGTGTATAAGCATCACTTGTTAATACCTACAGCATATATGAAAATAACTTGGCAAAAAAATGTTGGGTGAGTGATCATCACTTTATATTATATAATAATATGGAAAAATGTCACTCACAAGTCAATCGATGCATAAATCAACGTATATGAATATGTAACAAACAAGAGTGTCCATTATTGAGAACAGACATGTAGGTTCGTTATTGAGAACCAACACGTGTTTATTATCGAGAATGAACATGTGTGAGGGTTCGTTATTGAGAACAAAGGGGTGTATGTTCACTATTGAGAATGAAAACATCGAGTATGAGCAACAACCACCATAAAACTTTAAACACATAGCATACAATTTGAACACTTAAATGTTTACCATAAACACATAAGTCGAATTTCAACACGCAATGAATTAATTGTGAATCGTTTGAAATAATAACATAAAATGTAATAATGTGGACTCGATAACATACATATATGCTACACCCCAAAATATCTTAAGGATATAAAGGGTTATGAAAACTCACCTAAAATATAGAGAATGGTAGCGAGTTGTCGGTTTAAGCGAGTTGATTGGTGAACAGATAATTCCTTACGGTTTGTCCTAAATTTCAAATTATGCTCGAAATAAATATCTTAACGAAAATAAACGAGTAAAACATGACACTAGGGATTCTAGAGACTTTTACCGTATTCAAGATCGGGTTGGGGGTTTTATGTAAAATTTTGATATAACTAGTTTAAATGATTTATAATGAAATGATTGATTTAAAACGATTTCTTGTCAATGATATAATAAAATGTAAGACTAATAGAAATTATATAAATCTTCAAATGGTTGTAGTTTGGGTATTTCAAAAGTGGCGGTGTTTAGATTGTTAAACGGGATACAAATTACTGATAATTTTTAAGTATTTATTAACTAAATAAAAGAAAATAAGACAAATAAAAAATACAACAAAATAGGGACTAGGGACTCAACCTGCACCCCAGTCCGATTCAAAATGCTAATGTAATTGCACCAGCCAACTGGGTTTGTGTTTAACCTTGTTATAGGATAGAACATATTATATATACACACACACCTTTACAAATCAACCCCCCAAATCTTATATAAACCCTAACAACCATACCCCAAATTGAAGATTGATTGCCCTCTGTCACTTAAAATTGGTAGATGGATTTTATTATTTTTATAAAACCGATCCAAAACCCCTTAACAATTACCTTACACAAGGTCGAATTAAGGAGAACAGTAACCTTGCGTTCGTGGCTTGAAAAGGAGATCAAAATTTAATTTAGAACGGTTTTTTAGTGGAATTGATACAGGGGTTTGTTTGTGATGTAGTTGGGAGTGAGTGGTATTCGTTAATTGAATATTTGAAAACTATTTATTGAGTTAATAGGCAGATCAGTCCGCTTTTAAGGGTTTTAATGGGAGGAATTGTTAAGGTGTGGTTGTCAATTACACTAAGTTTACCACGTATAGTGAAAGCATCAAGGTTAGATCACTCAGTTGAGGGGGAGGGGCTTGTTTGAATCGGCGGGGGAGAGCGAGGGAAGGGATAAAGTTTTTGAATTCTTTTCAATTTGGTCCTTGAGCCATGGTTTGCTGATCAAAAGGTCTAAAAACAAATAAAAAGAAAATTGCGGTTTTCGTCCCTATGGTTTGACCAAATCTGCAGTTTTAATCCAATAGTTTTAAATTTGTGGTTTTCATCCAGTAATTTTGCTTTCACTCACAATTAACCCGACTCCACTAACTCCATCAACTCTCGTCGTTAAACTCGTCAGCGTGGCCTTCATGTGAAGGGCAGTTTTGTCCTTTTTCTCCTAAAATAAACCCAACCCTAATTCCAAAATACCACTTTCATCTTTTCCGTGTGAGAAATAGAACAAAATTGCCCGTCAAGCTAATGGGTTTAACGACCACAGCTAACGGGGTTATCGGGTCTAACTTCAAGTGAAAACAAGACTATTCAACGAAAATCATAAATTTGAAACTATTTGACTAAAACCGCGGGTTTGGTCAAACCACAATGATGAAAACCGTAGTTCTCTCAAAACTTAATGAACAAACTTATTTGCATTATGGACTAAAATTGTAAATTTCCAATACCTTTACTTATCTCGTTTCGAACAATATAATTATGAGTGATGGGTAAAGGTGTAAAAACAATAAAAATAAGATTAAATATAAAATTCATGGTTTTTATTAATAACAAGGATCCTAATAAAAAAAAATTTTAACGGACGGGTTTCTGGGTTCAAATATTGATGAATGTTACAAGTTCAAGGTGTTTCAAAGAGAATGATTGTGGTTTTTATTGTTGGATAACTTAGGTAGAATTAACATTGTTAGTGGATTTATGCATATAGATTGTGTTGGTGAGATATGGGCAAATGTGTATAGAAGTATAAGTTTGTTTTGTTGAGATGTTGGTAAACGTTTATAGGTTAAATAAATTGGTTCATGTAAATTAGTGGAAGGGTTTCAAATCGTAATCTCAGATCAAGTTTCGGTCCGGAATGAATTTTGGTTTTACACTGGTTTTTGCATTGTACGGGTTTCGGATCAGTTTGGATTTCGGGCAGACACAAGTTTCTGCACCTGACAGGTTTTAGCGCAAGACGGGTTTCAGATCAGAACAAGATTGGCTCGGCAGGGGTATCGGTTAAGAGCATGTTTCAGTTTGGCACAAGTTACTGCACACGACGGGTTTTGACACAAAATTGGTTTAGGATTAGAACGGTTCTGTAACAACTCAGTTTTTCGTTTATTAAATAAGTGTCTAATACCCATTTTCGTTTTAGGGTAAATTAATCAATAAAATATTTAAATTAATTACATTATATTTTTCTTTTGCTTTATTTATTATTTTAACTTTGTTAAATATACAAAATCCACCCTAAAACTTAGTTTTAACCCCTATTGTATCCACACTTGAAATTAAGGGACTAGATTATAATTTATTTAAAGATATTATTATAATCACTAACCCATACCCGTAGCCACTTCCAAACCCGTATCCATTACCCGTGTTTAACCCAAACCGTAACCCATTGGTTTTCTTGATCCTTATTTCTCGTATTATAATTGAAATTGATTCTCCTAAATCGTTTATAAACCAAATTCGTATTATACTAACAATTTAATTTGAGTATGGGATTAGATATTGATTGTATTGTTTATAATATATCACTGTCTGATATCAAATTGTTATTATACCACTTAGAATAAAAAATAAACCAATTAATCAACCATAAAACTTCTCTGCAGGCCTGGAGAACCTAAACCCTCAATAATTGAATTATATCAACCTGAAGATATGTGTTTTCCGTTCGTTTTAACGACCACAGCTAACGGGGTTATCGGGTCTAACTTCAAGTGAAAACAAGACTATCAACCTGTAGATATGTGTTTCCCGTTCGTTTTGAGCCGTTCATATGTCTATTAATTAGACCCTCGATTCATCACTAATTCAGGTAATTAATATATACATAATAATCGTTTTACTCCGAGTTACAAAACCCTATTGTTATTTATGCTAACATAACGTAGATTAGCCTACAATAGATTCTAGGGTTCATAAACAAATTTGGCTTTATCAGTGTTTATATTTATTACATTGTTTTTGTGTAATAACCAACTGACACACAAGCCCACTTGCCTGGTGTGTGTGTGTGTGTGTGTTCAAGGTCTTGAGCCGGATAGGGCGCTAGTTCGACCCTCCCCAGCCTAGTTTTAGTTAATTTATTTTTTAATTGTTTTAATTGCTTAAATGTTTTATAAATTAATTATAAATAATATTAAATATAAAATAAACATTGTATTAAACCGACATCATTAAGTTTACGTTTCTTGTCAATTAATCTTGTCACAAGCTTTCGTGTGTGTGTGTGTGTGTATGTGTGTGTGTGTGTGTGTGTGTGTGTTTGTGTGTGTGTGTGTGTATTATAAGTATATAGTAATAATAAACCAACATTATTTTATTGAACCCCGACACCATTATTTATGGTTCCCGTCGTTGAACTCCATTACAAACTTCTCGTTATCTACCTATTCTAATAACGTAAAATAATTGTAGATACATATGGGTTTGTGGTTAATCCTCACAATTTTTTTTCCTTCAAAACTAATATAAGTCATAGATCAATAATGTAAGGCCCCGTTCCCGGTAGCCCTACTTTAGTGTCAGATTTACTCATAAACGCAGTTCTACTGATCAGAGTTCATTAAAACTTTCGCGGAAACGTTAACTTCAATTATTCGTTACAAAACATTTAACCTTTTCTTTGAAACTAGAACATAAAACATCATATAAAAAACATCGTTTCTTCCATCTTCAGATGCCAGCCGTTCAATACATACCATGTGTCATGCTCATGCTAGCTCTTTAATTTGATCACCTGCGTGCATACTAAAAGTCAGCTACGATGAGTGAGTTCTAGTTAATCAGGCAACATACAAAACATACACATTTCGTGCATACATACATATCTTAACCTTATATAAATATCCATAAGAGGAACGTCACGTAATACCTATTAAAAGAACTATTACTATTACTATGCTATCCATTAAAGTAACACTAGGCTTTCTATTAGAGGAACATTATGTTTTCCATTAGAGGAACACTAGGCTTTCTATTATAGGGACATTATGCTTTCCATTAGAGGAACACTAGGCTTTCCATTAGAGGAACATTATGTTTTCCATTAGATGAACACTAGGTTTTCCATTAGAGGAACATTATGCTTTCCATTAGAGGAACACTAGGCTTTCCATTAAAGGAACGTTATACTTTCCATTAGAGGAACGCAGTATATATTATCCAAAAAGGGAACTCTATAATTTATTATTTATTATCCATATAAGGAGACAATCACTATTCTTGGAAATACGTGCAATATCCGAATATCGTTCACATACTATCAATCCTTTATATATCATATAACATACACACATCATTCATAAATCATATATATAGCAATATTATCTTTAAATTACCACCTGACAGTACATGCAATATCCGAAGATCGTTCATGTATCGTCAAGCAATGATTCATATCTATCATATATATCATATATAGCATACACTTACCGCTTAAGGTAAGTGTATTGACTAATCACATCGAGTATGCACACAGTCCCGAAAACATAATAAGGAATGGGGCTTGAAACTCACATTAACTCGGTTACTTCTCCCGTTAATGGTTACTCCCTTCTTTGGCTGTGCACGGCTAACTATATAAAAATTACGTGTATCAATTAACTATCACTACTCATCGTATTTCTAGTTTAATTATAACCCACAACGAACGGGGGTCCGGGGGCAGCGCCCCTGGTAGTGGGGTCTAGGGGCGGCTGCCCCTAGCAGGGTCCAATGGGCGTAGCCCCTGGCTATAACGAATTAAGCCTAATTCGTTACCGGATCACAGTCTAATTCGTTATCTGCTTCGTTGCCCTAATTCGTTAGCTTAATTCGTTATTCTGGTTCGTCATCTGTTTCGTCATTCTGATTCGTTATCTCAGTTCGTTAGCCTAATTCGTTATCTTGGCGTGACCTGATTCGTTATCTTAATGTAACGAATGGGTAGATAACGAATTAAAGGCTCTTACATTATCAATTCACACAAATGAGTCCCATTCGTTATGAACGTGTAACGAATTAACCAATTATAACGAATCATCCCTGTTCTTATCCAGACTTTGACTAAGAGGTCAAAGTCAAAATTGATACGAACAAATAACAGTCAACAGGTATTAGATCTGCAATACTCCTTCGTTTCTTAACCAAATATCATGATTTAGGTATCATTGGAATCGCCTATGCAGAGCCTACAAACCCTAACCATTCAATCGTTAAAAACATCGGGTTTACATGGTGCGATTTATAGTATATATATTACGGGTCTTCATGCTAACAATAGCCTTTCAGACCGTAATCAGTTTCAGTAAGTTTAGCTTCGTTGGATTTTTTTTTACCATACTAAAACAGATTTATGATTTCTAGACTAAATCCGAACTTAAACGAACAAGTTCTCGATATAAACGTACCTTAAATGAGTAGGTTTACGAACACGGTCTAGTCTTGATGTTGTTTTGGTTCGTCACAACGATTTAGCGCCAACGGGTTCGGGTTTCCACCTTCGGATCTTGGCTCGGGTTTTGGATAATGTTTGTGTGTGTTTTTCAAGGTGTAGGCTATGGTGTAGAGATGGATAATAATGGAAGGATTAGGGTTTAAGGGGTATTTATACTCCCTTAAGCCCATGGACCTAAGGCCCATCTTTCCAATTTTGGTCAATAATTAATTTCATCTAAAAAGCCTACTCATCCTATCATATTTTATTATTATTATTAACCGAACGGAAAAATTGGGATGTTACAAATAATTATTCACTTTCTTTTTACACTCCATTTATACTATATCTATAACATGATTAAATTATTCATTTTTCTTTAAACTCTATATATATTATATCTATACACTATTATAAAAATAAATATTTACAAATTAATAATATACGTTGTTTGAATATATATCAAAACATACTTGGTGAAATCCAAAAATCAACAACAAGTCGTGTTTGTAAAATATTGAAAAGAATATAATTTTAAATGTTATACTATGTATATTGTTGAGGATTTTAAATTAAAAAAAAAACAAAATAAAAACTCTAATATGCTTTCAATTTATGAAGTAATTTTTTTAATCATTATATTACAAAATATACGCTTAAAAGTTGATCCATTTTTTTAAAAATAAATCCATTTATCTATTGGTTTTTTTGTACATTGTCATATAAGTTTATAAATTATAAATAGAGAATTTAAATCTATCTATTTATTTTTTTAGGTTAATTTAGTAAACTATACATATATGTGTTAAATTATAAGGATAGTATATACCAGTCACTTTCAAATATAATAAAGTTTATCATATTTAGTTTCTTGGATTTTTTTATCAAGGATTGATTAGGGTTTTTGTGTAGCTTAAATTTGATTGTTACGGGTTAAAATTTGGTAAATAGATCGTTTGGTACTAATTAACTACATTCGGCTCAAATTTGTTACGGGTATAAATTGGGTAATCTGAATATTTTTAAAAATTTGAGAATGCAAATAGATTTATCGTCAAACTTGTTACAGGTTCAAAGTATTGAATTGAAAATGTAAAACAAAAGAAAGTTAGAATTTTAATGTGATTTGGTTTCGAATTTACTTTTAATGACATTTTTGGAAATAGTCAAAAGATTCGGGATTTTGCACATTGAGTATTTTTTCGATGACTATTATAATTTAAAAAAAATGACAAACACTTCCGACATGCCACCTCCAGATCTATCAATGTTTCTAACTTTTATCAGATTAGAAACATTTGTGTAAGCATTGACTTTTCCTTTAGTAGTGATCAGAATGTCGTATGTGTAGCATGTCGGACAATATTATGCTCAAGTGAACCAAAACATTCACAAAATTGAACAAGTTAACCAGTTTTTTTTTGTCAATTGGCAAAGTCGAGAAGGCCTTCAAACTTATCAAATCTTTTTGATGGTGTAGCTCAAAACGATTATTATATAAAAAGTATTCTCCGACATTGGTTCATAACCAAATTTCTTTCAATTGTACATATATGATACTGAGAATAAATTTTCAATAGATGGAGTCTTATTGGGTATATTTTTGCACGTGCATTATTTTTTTTATTAAGTTTATTTTTTTTTTGGAAAAATCATTTTATGACATAAATAAATTCAGTTTATGTATAATGATACTAGTATAGATGTAATAAATTTTTCTATATACATTATGTATTGCTTTATTTGTAACTTAATTATTTAGATCATTATGTGTGTTACAAGAGCTCTAAAACTATATATATATATATATATATATATACATATGTGTGTGTGTGTGTGTGTTATGTTTTTTTAACAAAAATATAATAAATGTGTTAAACGTATTCACTATATTTTTACCATTAAATTTTCGTTAAATATTCCAAAATATATATTTTATGATAATTATTTATTTAAACATTTACTATTATAGTATATCTCAACTAATATTTATTTATTTAAACTAATTATTTATAAATTCGATTATATGTTTATTATATATTTTTATTATATTTAGTATAAAAGGGATTTTATAAATAATAAAAGAAATGATTCTTATAAATAAACGATAAACAATGATAATGATTTTACAATAATAATAATAACGAGAAATTAAATATTCGATCACTATTAAAGGAAAAGTCAATACTGACACAAATGTTTCTAATCTGATAAAAGTTAGAAACATTGATAGCTCTGGAGTGTAACACCCCGGCTTTAAGCGGAATTCGCCCGGGTGTAACGTACAGATCACTCATAGCTCGTAATGCTATTAAAGCGGTAATAATTATATCATTTCATTTCATGACGTAACAAGTACACAATTATTAATAATTAAAAATAAAAAGAAACACTTCATCAAAACAATAAATAAGTTTTTATTCAAATATCCTTAGGTATACTAATAATCTTCATCCTTAGCATGCCATCGATTCAACATGTAGCACGTTAAAAATAATATACTTGTCAACAATTTAGTTGGTCAGTTTTCATAAGTTTTTGAGTATACATATATATATGAAAGGCACGATTCAACATTCGTAATGTAACAAATATTCAAGCATAAAGTAAATGAAATCAATTAATGTCGTCCTCCCGTTCCTTTAGCCGAGGCCGTAGTAATAGGGTAAATGAGAACCACCTGACGAACAACCGAAGTCATAACATTAGACGGCGCGGGTACGTCCCGTCGGACACTCCCACTATGTGTATGTGTATGCGTTTGCGTAACTTCCACCATAAGAATAGTAAACACGTTGCAAGCAAGTTCACGTATAATCATAAACAATATGCAAGAATAATATTAACATGTACGCAAATAGTGAATCGGTTTATAAATAAGCACATAACTAACGTGATAAAACTTGTGACACGCTACACCCCAAAAATATTAAAAGCATTAAAACAAGGTTATGAAGAACTCACTTGGAAAAGGGAATACGGTAACGAGGAGATGGTAACAATATAAGCAACTAGATGATTCCGCGAGAAGTCCCGATAATTTTTCCTAGTTATTAAAGTATAACCAACATAAACATTCTAACAAGGTAAATAAAGGGAAAAACATGATATGACGGGTTTATAACGGATTTAGGGATCGTTAAAGGGTTTATTATATTTTATTGAATATTTGATAAAAAGTGAAATAATATTTCATTAGGTGTAACTATTTAAAGTATAATTACTAAATTATATATATATATATATATATATATATATATATATGAAAACATCTTAAGGATGTCTATTTTATAAGCTTAACGAGATTCGGTTTAGTTAAACGGGTGCAAACAATATTACTTTTAATATCGTAAAGTATTTAATAATTAAAAAGGTTTAAAAACAATTAATATTAAAAATATCAAAAAAAACGGGCCTAGGAGAATCGAACCCGCGCCCCAAGCCGGTTCAAGGCTTTAACAAAATGTGCACTGATCCAGACCTGTGATTAACTTGTGTAAACTGTGAAACATAATATACTTAACAATCAACCCAAATCGCATTATAACCTTAAGAACCCTAGAATTCAATCGAGGGTCTTACGATCTCTGTTAATCAAAATCGACAGAGGGGTTTTCAAGATTGATCAAAACGACCCATAGGCTATATTTAATTACCTTAATTGGTTACGAAAGGTAGTAGAACGAAGAGCTAGGGTTTCAGCCAGAAGGTGGATTCAAACGAGGTCAAGAACAACTTTTTTGATGTAATTGTCATAGGGGTTTGCTTCGTGATAGTTAGATGATGGTGTGGAGCATTTTAATTGAGTTTTGGACTCGTATTTATAGGCTAACGAGGTCAAAATTAGCTGCGACTTAGTTAACGAAAATTGATTTAAAGATTCAGTTTTTAGCTGTCAATTACGTGTTATTACCATACATATGGTTGGCGTGAAGGTTAAGGATCAACGAATTAAACCAAATTCTGGATTTTAGGTGTTAATTAGAAGCGAGATATGGAAAGGGGGGGCTGTCGGTGGTGACGGGAAGGAGGGGGAAGAAGAAGATTTGAATAATATTTGCAAACTAGTCCTCATAGTTGGGGTTGGCGATCAATGTAAACAATATAGTGTGGGGGCTAAAAGTGAACATATTAGATACTTTAAACGATTATAAGTTATATTATTACGAGTCGTGCATAAATAAAACAATAAAGATAAACTAAATACATAATTATTAATCGGACGTTTTTTTATTAAATATGAAGATCCAACTATAAACGGTAATAAAGCGTACGTAAAAATGACAAAGAACTTGACGAATGTCACATGGAGGAGTGTAGGTTCCCTAGACGGATCGCACGAGATATCGCGGTCTACTCTGGTGCGGAATCCCTGCGTAGATCGTTACGAGTGTAGAAAGCAAATCAAACAAACACGATACGATAAACGAACACGTTATATTGATAACCGAACACGTGATACGATATCACTATTACAGACTCGTGAACCAAAACTGCTAACAACTGTCACACGATTCACTCAACAACTCGTTAACCAACTATCCGTAACCTATATATAAATACACGACAACTTCGCCTGATATGTTCAGGCGAAGTTGTCCATAACTTCGCTTGTTCAACAAGTTCGCCTAGGCGAACTTGTTGACAACTTCGCTTATACAAAAACATAAATAACATTACAGACTCGATTACAGACACTAGACTATGAACTACTGACATTCATGCACCAACAGACTCCCCCTTGGCAATAGCTTCATATCTTGATCTTTAAGCTCTTGTCTTGTAATCCTGTATCTTCACGCATGCGCTCCTTCTCTAACACATACCGTGACTACTCGCTGATATTTCCTTGCTTCGTCCTTCCAAGCAGGAATATAGAATATCTTCTTTTCATTCAACACTTGCAGATCAGCTTTCGATAAGTTAACAAGATGCATCGGATCATACACCCTCAGCACTTCTTGTTCGTCTTCGTCTTCCATCACGGCTTCAGCAGTCTGGCAATCAACGTACCACCATTTTAGATTCTTCATGTCACACCCTCAAAATCCACTAACGGAGTTTTACCGTCAGAGGGTGTGAACTGGCAGGATCGGAATCATTAGTTATAATCAAACCATAAAAACGTTTAAATGCAAATAAGTGCGGAAGCGTAAAAACCTTAATTCAAAAGCTGCGTCACGCAGGACGGCTTAAAACCAAAGATAACTGTTAAAAATAAGTTTGCAGAATAAAAGTGTTTTCATTTAATGCATGCTCCTAAACCGCGCGCCCGCCTCGGCTACCTGAGAATAACATACTAAAAGTGTCAACACAAGGTTGGTGAGTTCACAAGTTATATAAGATAAATCGTTTAGCGTTTTGCGTAACCTCGTTACGGCGTTTCAGTGTTGCGTAACCACGTTACGGCGTTTAAGTGTTGCGTAACCACGTTACGGCGTTTAAGTGTTGCGTAACCACGTTACGGCGTTTAAGTGTTTTGCATTACCAGATAGTGTTACGTCAAATTATATATCGATAGGTAGCTAATCTATACAACAAGTATCGCTAAGTGGTTCGAGACCGAAGCTGACTGTTTATCAAGTGCCCGTCACCAGGTCAACCCAGACCATGGTAAGTGTTAGCCAAAATTACACCCACTCAACCTCCAGTTGAGCTTAGCGTCGGGTGGGGTTTGTCAAACCCAGTAGTACTACTCAACAGTGACTCGCTATTCCAAATATTAACCGGTCCGATGTGTGGGACTTCAAATGTTACGTTTGCCGCTTAGCCTTTACAAGTGATATATAATTTATAACAAAATCTTAAATATGCGTTTATCTCAGAAAATATGTTTATCGGAGTATGTTATCTCCCCCAAGTGAAAAACGTTTGAAAACAGTTCAAAGAGCGGGGTAAGTGAAACTCACTGTTTGCGAAGAATATCCCGATCTAGATCACCAAGTGATGTGCGTCGTAGAAACTCTGTAGCGTTCTAAATAACAAAGAGATTTTCTAAGTATCGGTACGTTTAACGAGTCTCTAGACTCGGCACATAATACCTATGCACGTAACAGATTTCGTGTTTCGTTTGTGAATTGTGTGTGACTTAAACAAGTACAATTGTGATACGATACATGAGTGAGCAATTACTTTCGTGTCACGTACTAATAACATACTTTACTAGCAATTATCCCCGTAAGGGCATTTTGGTCAACAAACAAAGACTAACTAACCATTATTCCCCATAAGGGCAATTTGGTCAATTCATGGCAATCAACTAACAACTATTCCCAGCAAGGGTATTTTGTTCAAAATACAACAATTATATAAAAACTATCATATTTCATGCATTCCTACACAACTCAGCAGCTAGTTTCGTTATGACAGAATTTCTACTTGAAAGATTGCACTAGTTCACCGATCATAACGTCTCAATTAATTCACCAAAAATTACCACAGAAGCATACATATCTTAGGTTTCCAGAACATATTTTATCTTATTTTTATTCCACATATTTTTCTTATAATGACCAAAACATTACAGCAAACTCATATCAGTCAGATTCATGTGCAACAGAATGTTATTTGCAATTCCCATTAAACGAAAAATCCAATAAATGCAAGACCACTTGGGTTTGGTTCCTAACTCAATGAGTCAACTTCCAGAAGTGGAACCAACCCAATTGGTCTCGTAGTTCATGAGATATAACATTTACAACATAACCTAACAGCAGGTCTAACAGCTCAGCTTTGCATCACGTTTTTGTAAAATCATAAAAGTATACTTCCACTTATCCAAAAATTACGAATTTATACTTTATAGAAACTAGACTCAACCTAGTTTACTGCAGTACCCACAATCTCAACCAATTTTCACGTTTACACTTCGTTACAGTCATTTAAACATCGTATACACATTCTGCCCAGATTCTGTTCACATCAAAACTTAACAATTTCACTAGCCATGGATCACAAATAAATCATATAACATGCTAGACACTAATACTACTATCCATGCATCTCAATTACACCATACATACAAGATTATGGTTTGTGTTTTAACTCAAATCAAAGACAACAATGAATCATGCAACAACATCAATCTAGTTATCAATTCATTATCCAAATAACAACAATCATATTAACCATATACATGAACAAAATCGGCTGCCTAGGGTTTGTACTTAACCCATTAAACATCAAAATTAAACAACAAGAAGGTAAAGGATGATCAATTATACCTTCCTAGCACCTAGTTCTTGGATTAATCACTTGATTTGATGTGTATATGTGTGTGTTCTTGTGGACGGCAGCCGTGGAGAACAAAGGGAGGGCCGATCAGGGTTTGTGGTGTGGGGGAAAAGAAAAGAAAATAAGTTAGGGTTTGTAGTTAAGGTTATATTTATAATTATACAAGTTACACTCTAGTCCCTCTACTTCCAAGTGTTACATCTCTAGCCTAACTAATTGGTTCTTGTTTCTTGTTTAACATTCCACATAACATAATCAAGTAACACACATATATCTAACACATAATTATCACATAATTATTGTTTTGACGTTTGTCGTTTATTTATCAATCGTTCGCGTCAACTCGTTTGCGTTCGGTGCAAATCCCGAAAGACTACACATGTAGTAAGTGTTAAGCGTCATTTAAACCCTAGTTTAAATGTAATGAAGTGTGCGTTATAGATTTAACGATCTTAAAGTTTGAATTGACGGAGTTGAGTTAACGGAGTTAACCTGAAATTGACGATTGTCACATCATTCCCATGTTAAAGAATTTTCGTCCCGAAAATTTGAGTCAAGTCGTGATGAGAGTCTGAAAGAGTAAAAAAAAATTTTCAGTTTGTCATATCATCCCCTAGTAGAAAGAAATTTCGTCCCGAAATTTAATTCATACCTCCGGTGATGTTTGACGGTTTGCCGAGTTTCGCGGTTTTCTGTGTTTGGTTAGCCCTTCAAAAAGGTGAGGATACTTTTTCATCATTTGATCCTCGCGTTCCCACGTGAACTCCGGTCCACGTCTCGAGTTCCAACGAACCTTAACGATTGGAATTTTGCTGTGTTTGAGCGTTTTGGTTTCCCAATCCAAAACCTCGACTGGTTTTTCAATGAAACGTAACTGTTCATCAATTTGTAGTTCCTCCAAAGGGACTACTTGGGATTCATCAGATAGGCATTTCTTCAAATTTGATACGTGGAATACATCGTGTACGCCACTGAGTTCTGTTGGTAGGTCCAGTCGGTACGCCACCGGACCAATGCGCTCAGTTATCCGGTACGGACCAACATACCGTGGGTTGAGTTTGTTTCGCTTTCCAAAGCGAACCACACCTTTCCAAGGTGAGACTTTGAGTAACACCCGATCGTTCACTTGAAATTCGAGAGGTTTTCGGCGCTTGTCGGCGTAACTCTTTTGGCGATCTCGTGCTGCTACCATGCGATTTCGGATTTGAACAATCTTTTCCGAGGTTTCGAGTACCAGTTCCGGACCAGTGATTTGGCTGTCACCCACCTCTGCCCAGCAGAGTGGTGATCGACACTTCCGTCCGTACAGCGCTTCAAACGGCGCTGCCTTAATACTTGCGTGGTAGCTGTTATTATACGAAAACTCTACCAAGGGTAAGTGGGGTTCCCAACTTTTTCCGAAATCTAAAACGCATGCACGCAACATATCCTCCAGGGTCTGAATAGTCCGTTCACTTTGCCCATCCGTCTGAGGATGGTATGCTGTACTCATATCGAGACGGGTGCCCAGTGCGCTTTGCAGCGACTTCCAAAAGTGCGAGGTGAAACGAGAATCTCGATCGGAAATGATCGAGACAGGCACTCCGTGTCTAGACACCACTTCTTTCATGTATACGCGAGTCAGTCTTTCCATTTTGTCCGTTTCCTTAATTGCTAGGAAGTGTGCCGATTTAGTCAACCGGTCAACGATCACCCAGATGGTATCGCATCCCGTCGGTGTCTTAGGCAAACCCGTAATAAAGTCCATTGAGATGTGCTCCCATTTCCACATTGGGAGTTCCGGTTGTTGCAGTAGACCAGATGGTTTCTGGTATTCTATCTTGACTCTGGCACAAGTCAAGCATTTGCTCACGTAGGTGGCAATGTCGGCTTTCATGTTCGGCCACCAGTAAAGTGCCTTTAAATCATGATACATTTTATCTGAGCCAGGGTGGATAGAATATCGGGACTTGTGAGCTTCGTCCATCACTAGAGTTCTCAACTCTCCGTATCGTGGAACCCAAATCCGGTTCTCAAAATATCGGGCCCCGTCCGATTTGGTTTCAAGTTGCTTGTTCATGCCCCGCATGAGTTCTGACGGAAGATTATCATCTTTCAAAGCTTCCAGTTGCGCATCGCGAATCTGATCGGGTAAGCTGGCATGAATCGTGAGTTGCAATGCTCTCACCCGTCTGGGTTTATCTGTTTCCTTTCTGCTGAGGGCGTCGGCCACCACATTGGCCTTGCCAGGGTGGTACTTGATGGCACAATCGTAATCTTTAAGCAGCTCGACCCAACGACGCTGTCGCATGTTCAGCTCTTTCTGATCGTAGATATGTTGGAGACTCTTGTGGTCGGTGTAAATGGTAAACTTGGTACCGTACAAGTAATGCCTCCATATCTTAAGAGCAAACACCACAGCTCCGAGTTCCAAATCATGGGTCGTGTAGTTCTTCTCGTGAACCCGTAGTTGTCTAGAGGCGTAGGCTATAACCTTCTCGAGTTGCACAGCACACAACCGAGACCTTGTATAAATGCGTCACAGTGTACCTCAAAATTTTCCGTTCCCTCGGGGAGGGCTAAAATAGGGGCGCTACAAAGCTTGGTTTTCTACAGTTGAAAACAAGATTATTGCGCGTCACCCCAGTTGTACTTAGTGCCCTTGTGGGTCAAAGCGGTGAGGGGTTGAGCAATTTTTGAAAATCCCTCGATGAAACGCCGGTAGTAGCCGGCCAGTCCTAGGAATTGTCGCACCTCAGTCGGAGTCTTAGGTGCTTCCCAGTTTTTGATGGCCTCTACCTTACCGGGATCGACATGTATACCATTCTCGTTGATCACATGTCCTAAAAAGTGAACCTCGCGAAGCCAAAATTCACATTTCGAGAGTTTAGCATACAGTTGTTCCTTCTTCAATAGTTCCAGAATTACCTTTAGGTGCTCTTCGTGGTCAGTCTCGTTCTTGGAGTAGACGAGAATATCATCGATGAAAACAATCACAAACTTGTCGAGGTACGCCTTGCATACTCGATTCATGAGATCCATAAATACGGCTGGCGCGTTGGTTAGGCCAAAAGGCATAACCGAAAACTCGTAGTGACCATACCGTGTTCTGAAAGCCGTCTTTGAGATATCTTCTTCGCGCACTCTCAGCTGGTGGTAACCGGATCGTAGATCAATCTTCGAGTAGTAACTCGATCCTTGAAGCTGGTCAAACAAATCATCAATTCGGGGTAAAGGATAACGGTTCTTGACCGTCACCTTGTTCAACTCCCGGTAGTCGATGCACATTCGGAAAGTCCCGTCTTTCTTTCGGACAAACAAGACAGGGGCTCCCCATGGCGATGAGCTAGGTCGGATAAAACCCTTATCCAACAAATCTTGCAACTGAGTGGAAAACTCCTGAAGTTCCGCCGGTGCGAGCCGATACGGGGCTCGTGCTATGGGTGCTGCACCGGGTGTCAACTCGATTTGGAATTCGACTTGACGAATAGGAGGGAGTCCGGGCAAATCCTCTGGGAAAACTTCCGGAAAGTCTCGCACAACCGGTATGTCTTCAATTCGTTTCTCCTCCGCGGGTTTCTCAACAATCTGCGCCAAAATTGCCGGATGACCCTTTCGTTGATACTTCTGTGCCTTCAAAAGGGTAATGACGCTGGTGGTCATGCCGCTTCTCTCGCCTCGGACCGAAATGATCTCGCCGGAAGGGGTGGTAATATGGACTATCTTATCATGGCATATAATCTCCGCTCGGTTCTCGGATAACCAGTCCATGCCGACAACGACATCGAAACTACTAAGCGTAAAAGGAATAAGGTCGATATCAAAGACATGACCTGACAGTTTCAACTTACATCCCGCAAGTATATGAGTTGTTACTACAGTTTTACCGTTAGCTAATTCAACAGGAAACTTAGCGTCTAACGGGGTTGGAGTAAGGTCTAAAAGTTGGCTAAAGGCTTTCGACACAAAACTCCTATCAGCTCCAGTGTCAAATAAAACAGAAGCAAAACAATCATTTACAGGGAACTTACCAGACACCACATGCGGATCATTGCGGGCTGGACCCGATCCAATCATAAACGCTCTTCCTTTGCCATTGCCTCCACCATTACTGCCACTTCCATTACCCCCGTTATTGTCATTCTGTTTCAGCTTGGGGCAATCCTTCCGGAAATGACCTTCCTGCCCACATTCAAAGCATCCCTTAGTTGTCATCGGTGGCTTAGGAGCACCCTTTGCCGCAAGGTCTCCACTACATTCTTTCGCTTGGTGACCTATCTTTCCGCATCTTTGACACTTGACACGGTCACACTGGCCAACATGATGAAAGTTGCACCTGTTGCACTTTGGATATTTCCCAGCATATCCGCTCGAAACCTGCCCGCTACCGTTGTGGTTGGTGTTGTTGTTGTGATTCTGAGTGTTAAAGCTCCGAGTAAATTCGGGCTTACGGTAGTGGTGTTGCGGTGGGAGGTTCGAGGATGAAGATCTGGTGTTGTCAAACTTTCTCTTCCCGCTGTTCGGGTTGCTGTTGCTGTTACTGTTGCTGACGTGGTCATTACTCGGGTTGTCACGGGCTTTAGTGGTCGAACCCCTAGGTGGTAACGCACCTTGGGTCACAGCCTGATCCGTCAGTTTGTGAGCTAAACGGATCGCTTGTTGGATCGTGGCTGGTCGGGAAGACGTCACCATGCCCTGAATTTACGGTGCTAAACCATCAATGTACATTTCTATTCTCTTGCTCGGCGGATCCACCATCCGCGGACACATCACAGCCAACTCGTGCGAACGAGTGGTGTAGGCTTCGATTTCCGAACCCACCATCTTCAACGACCAAAACTCCGACTCTAACTTCGAAATTTCTTCCCTCGGACAGTACTCCTCTTGCATCATGCTCTTGAACTCCTCCCAGTTCATCGCGTTAGCCAGTTCCAACCCAAGGATCTGGACGTTTGAATTCCACCAAGTGAGGGCGGAATCCTCAAGTGTCCCAGCAGCGAATTTGACCCTACTGGCAGGGGGACAATTACACATCTCAAAAGCCGACTCGGCCTTCTCAGCCCAACGCAGGAAGCCTATAGCTCCCTCAGTGCCCTTAAACGTACTGGGCTTGCAGTCTAGGTAGTTCTTGAAGGTACACGTTCCACTCGGACCTCCAGTTTGATTCTGAACGTGTGCGGCTAAAGCGGCCGCCACATGGTCATTCAGCAGAGTTTGGAGTTCAGCTGCAGTCATGCTGATGTTACCACGTCCTTGTCCAGCGTTTCTTCCGGCCATTTCCTAGAATCACCGTATAAAATGTTAAACATGAATTTTTTCTTTCATATACAACACACCATACATGTAATAAAAGATAGGTAAGAAAGAAAATAAGAAACAACATCGCATCACAACCACATATTAGTCTAAATAAAAATTCATGATTAAAACCATTGTATTCGCTACAAAGTATTTCCAATCAATCCTTAAAATCATAGAAAATAATAGTTCGGATGGAGACAACCCCACCATCTAAGTGTCATCATCACTAGGTGTCGTCATCTGAGGACACCTCCGAGTGTGCCTCCTCCTCAGCCGGTTCTTCCTCCGGTTCTTCTTCGGGTTCCTCCTCGGGATCTTCCTCGGGATCTTCCTCAAGCTCCTCTTCGGGATCTTCTTCAGGTTCTACTTCAGGCTCTGCCTCGGGCTCGGCCTCAGGCTCTGCCTCAGGTTCTGCTGCGTTCTGAGCAAGTTGCATTTGTAAGACATCGCAACGCTCTAACGCTATCTCAGTTCGGGTCCTTGCTTCTTGGAGTTGCTCTTGCAAGTCTATCATCTCAGCTTGCATCTTCATCATAACCTTCGTTTGTTGCTCACTAGTCTCTTGCATATCTTTCATTGCCGCTGCCATGCGGGCAATCTCCTCCTGAGTCTCGGTTCCGTCTTTAAACAGTCTGGCAACGTTTTCTCTCGTGTAGCGCATGTAACCCACATCACGCTCCAAACAAGAAACGACAGCTGCGAGAACTCGCTCCACAGGTTCGGTTATGGGTGGTAGAGTGTTGGGATAAGCAGGGTGGTTCGGGTGAGGCAACGGGGGAACTTGTTTGCGATAGAGCATACGTCTGATCATGTTAGGGTACCAATCCCAGCTAACGTCGTTTTCGTAAAGGCCTCCGGATAGGCGGTACCTATTCGGTGCGGGAGCTTCGAGTTCCGGGACTACGCGGGGTGGAGAGGCGGTAGGTAACTGAGGTTCCTTCCCGTGAGCATGCGTCATCGAATCGGATGATGATGAGGGTGGCGTCGACATTCCTACAGGTAAGCCGTGTATGCGCGCGTATGAGTGAAAGAGATAAAGAGATAAGATTACCAGACTACACAAACCTATGCAGTGCGTATCATTATAACTAATGGGTCGTCGCGGTTATAGTCTAGTATGCATGCAGCTTCTAGTTCGCTATAACCAATGGCTCTGATACCAATCTGTCACACCCTCAAAATCCACTAACGGAGTTTTACCGTCAGAGGGTGTGAACTGGCAGGATCGGAATCATTATTTATAATCAAACCATAAAAACGTTTAAATGCAAATAAGTGCGGAAGCGTAAAAACCTTAATTCAAAAGCTGCGTCACGCAGGACGGCTTAAAACCAAAGATAACTGTTAAAAATAAGTTTGCAGAATAAAAGGGTTTTCATTTAATGCATGCTCCTAAACCGCGCGCCCGCCTCGGCTACCTGAGAATAACATACTAAAAGTGTCAACACAAGGTTGGTGAGTTCACAAGTTATATAAGATAAATCGTTTAGCGTTTTGCGTAACCTCGTTACGGCGTTTCAGTGTTGCGTAACCACGTTACGGCGTTTAAGTGTTGCGTAACCACGTTACGGCGTTTAAGTGTTTTGCATTACCAGATAGTGTTACGTCAAATTATATATCGATAGGTAGCTAATCTATACAACAAGTATCGCTAAGTGGTTCGAGACCGAAGCTGACTGTTTATCAAGTGCCCGTCACCAGGTCAACCCAGACCATGGTAAGTGTTAGCCAAAATTACACCCACTCAACCTCCAGTTGAGCTTAGCGTCGGGTGGGGTTTGTCAAACCCAGTAGTACTACTCAACAGTGACTCGCTATTCCAAATATTAACCGGTTCGATGTGTGGGACTTCAAATGTTACGTTTGCCGCTTAGCCTTTACAAGTGATATATAATTTATAACAAAATCTTAAATATGCGTTTATCTCAGAAAATGCGTTTATCGGAGTATGTTATCTCCCCCAAGTGAAAAACGTTTGAAAACAGTTCAAAGAGCGGGGTAAGTGAAACTCACTGTTTGCGAAGAATATCCCGATATAGATCACCAAGTGATGCGCGTCGTAGAAACTCTCTAGCGTTCTAAATAACAAAGAGATTTTCTAAGTATCGGTACGTTTAACGAGTCTCTAGACTCGGCACATAATACCTATGCACGTAACAGATTTCGTGTTTCGTTTGTGAATCGTGTGTGACTTAAACAAGTACAATTGTGATACGATACATGAGTGAGCAATTACTTTCGTGTCACGTACTAATAACATACTTTACTAGCAATTATCCCCGTAAGGGCATTTTGGTCAACAAACAAAATTAACTAACCATTATTCCCCATAAGGGCAATTTGGTCAATTCATGGCAATCAATTAGCAACTATTCCCCGCAAGGGTATTTTGGTCAAAACATAACAAATATATAAAAACTATCATATTTCATGCATTTTTACACAATTCAGCAGTTAGTTTCATTATGACAGAATTTCTACTTGAAAGATTGTACTATTTCACCGATCATAACGTCTCAATTAATTCACCAAAAATCACCACAGAAGCATACATATTTTAGGTTTCCAGAACATATTTTATCTTATTTTTATTCCACATATTTTTCTTATAATGACCAAAACATTAAAGCAAACTCATATCAGTCAGATTCATGCGCAACAGAATGTTATTTGAAATTCCTGTTAAACGAAAAATCCAATAAATGCAAGACCACTTGTGTTTGGTTCCTAACTCAATGAGTCAACTTCCAGAAGTGGAATCAACCCAATTGGCCTCGTGGTTCATGAGATATAACATTTACAACTTAACCTAACAGCAGGTCTAACAGCTCAGCTTTGCACCACGTTTTTGTAAAATAATAAAAGTACACTTCTACTTGTCCAAAAATTACAAACTTATACTTCATGGAAACTAGACTCAACCTAGTTTACTGCAGTACCCACAATCTCAACCAATTTTCACGTTTACACTTCGTTACAGTCATTTAAACATCGTATACACATTCTGCCCAGATTCTGTTCACATCAAAACTTAACAATTTCACTAGCCATGGATCACAAATAAATCATATAACATGCTAGACACTAATACTACTATCCATGCATCTCAATTACACCATACATACAAGATTATGGTTTGTGTTTTAACTCAAATCAAAGACAACAATGAATCATGCAACAACATCAATCTAGTTATCAATTCATTATCCAAATAACAACAATCATATTAACCATATACATGAACAAAATCGGCTGCCTAGGGTTTGTACTTAACCCATTAAACATCAAAATTAAACAACAAGAAGGTAAAGGATGATCAATTATACCTTCCTAGCACCTAGTTCTTGGATTAATCACTTGATTTGATGTGTATATGTGTGTGTTCTTGTGGACGGCAGCCGTGGAGAACAAAGGGAGGGCCGATCGGGGTTTGTGGTGTGGGGGAAAAGAAAAGAAAATAAGTTAGGGTTTGTAGTTAAGGTTATATTTATAATTATACAAGTTACACTCTAGTCCCTCTACTTCCAAGTGTTACATCTCTAGCCTAACTAATTGGTTCTTGTTTCTTGTTTAACATTCCACATAACATAATCAAGTAACACACATATATCTAACACATAATTATCACATAATTATTGTTTTGACGTTTGTCGTTTATTTATCAATCGTTCGCGTCAACTCGTTTGCGTTTCGGTGCAAATCCCGAAAGACTACACATGTAGTAAGTGTTAAGCGTCATTTAAACCCTAGTTTAAATGTAATGAAGTGTGCGTTATAGATTTAACGATCTTAAAGTTTGAATTGACGGAGTTGAGTTAACGGAGTTAACCTGAAATTGACGATTGTCACACTTCAACACATCTTGAGGCATAGTCTTCATTGGAACCTCCTTGATGCATCGGATCGGTTTGTACTTCATCACCATCCATGGCTTGCCATCTGCTCTCATTCCCCTTTCTGTATCCTCCACGAGCTTTCCCTTCTGTGGCTTTAATAATTCAAACTTCTTCTCTTTTATGCTTTCTTTCCACACGATCTTCCCAATCACTCTTGCCATGTTGTCGTCACTTCTATTTATCAGGCCCAACCTGGCCAAATCCTTCACCTCACATTCCGGCAACGTTTTGAGAGATCTCAAGGTTCTCTTAAAGTACTGAATACCATCAAAACGCTTCACCACAAACAACTTTATCTGTTCATCATATATCCAACAGATAATTCCCTTCTTCGACTCAGCATAGCCTTTGATGTTATAACTCTTCTTGAACATGGCTGGAACAGCAGGCTTCTTGGTCTTAATAAACCAATGAGCACAGCCTTCCTTCCACCTAGGCTGCTCCTCCCACTCAGTCTCATCCATCTCAGTACCCATGTCGGCTTTCTCAACATCTGGGATCTCGTGTTCAACGTCTTCTTCTACTATCTCCCCCTCTTCTATCCCATCTTCAATCACAATCTGTGCGCCAATCTTCTCAATCTCCTCACACGGCAGCACATCATCATCAAACACATCATCATCTAGCATATCATCATCTAACTCTCTCAACGCATCAATCACATCATCTTCATCATCAACCATCACCACCTCATCACCACCAACTGCACCTGCAGACTCCCCCTGAGCTGTGGAAGTCCCAAGAGCTTGAGTAGTTCTTGGCAACTCACCACCTGCACCTTTCGGTGCATTGGGATCATCGTCTCTGTCGTTTCTCTTCTTAGTCCTTAACTCGTCGCCTCTACAGCCTGTCTCCCCCTGAGATGCCAAGAACGCCTTCATAGCATCTATAATCCTCCCATGCTCAACCAGGAGGGACGACTGTAGTTGATTTTCTGCTACAAGGCGTTGAATAGCCTGGGTCTGGATAAAGTTGATCCTTGATTGCTCTGCCACGACCCGCTCAAGTGCAGCTATTCTCTCCGAGTCTGAGATGGTTGCATCGAAATCAAATCTCATATTAGATGTATCTGGAGTATACTCAGCAGGGATTTCGAATGCAACTGGGACTTCAGAAGCAGTTGTGGACGTAACCGCAGGTGGTATCGTGACCGACAACCCTGCAGTTGCGACGACCGTCGACTCTACAAACCGTGCCACCACCTCTGAAGGAATAAGCTTTGGAGGTGGTAATGACACAATCTCCGGAGTCGTCGTCTGTAGTGTAGTGGATGGGATGCCAACAGCTGATGTAGCCACCACAGGAACATCTGCAGCGCTTGTAACCTGTACAGAAGTAGGAACAATTGACATACCTGACAGTGCGGATGGAGCAAAACGTATAACACGTGAAGTCTCTCCAGCTCCCATTCCAGCACCTGTCCTTTCACGTCTCGAACGTCTGATCAACTTGTGTATGTCCTCCTCTTCTTCCTCTGACTCACTATCATCCATCGTCCTCTTCCTCTTCCCCAACGTCCTCTCTCTAGTCACCAACATCCTTCTCGCCTCATCCATAACGTCGTCAAGATCGGAGTCAGCCACCGTCGTAGCTGCTCTAGTCACAATCACTTCCCTCACCTGTGCAGCAGAGACCTGCACTTCTTCATGTGGATCAAAACGATCCATGTCAAAGAAACCTTGGCCGCCAAATGCAGCATCAAGGTCAACATCCTCCTCAGCCGATACAACAGGCACAGTAGGTACATCACGAGTTGCTCCTGCCTGTTGTGGTTGAGGGTCTCTGAACTCGTCTCCCCGAGCTGGCACATACCCCGGGTTTATCAAGTACCCGAAGAGTGGAGTATGCCTTGGACGACGTTCAGGCTTGCTCCTCGCACTCGAAGTACGGCATTGAGCAAAGATACGTTTGCTCACACTTTCCACGTATCTTATCGGGCGTCGTTGAGGCAAAGCTGGAGCCACATGGTTCAAGATCATCTGGATGAATCTTGGATACATTATGAACCGATCACGAGCCATCGCCCTCCTCTGTCTATCAATCTCGTAAAAGACCATCTGACTGAAGCTATAACGTTTGTTATAGGTCAGTGCAGTCATTGCGGACTGCATGGTCGCACCCATACCGTCAGTGCCCGCCTTCCTCCCAGACATGCATACTATCATAACGTGCATGAGGAAGCGCCACTGATCAAGTATGAACCCCTTCCGTCTCTGGGTATCGCCCAATGGACCAGAATAGCCCATTCTTAGAAATGCTCCATCACGAAACGGAGCCACAAACTCCGTAGGGTCGCTCCGAGTCTCCTCTCTAAATCGTAACACCACCCGTATCTGTTCAGATGAGAACTGAACTTCTTGATTATTGACTGTTGCTCTCATGACCGGGGGCTCAATACGACAATCATACTCCACCGTCTGCCAGAAGTCCTCGATATTGGGTAAGGATATCGGCAGTGTCGTCGTGATTGCGTGAAATATCCTCGAGCGTAGGAGGAATGTGATTATCTCGCGATAATCCTCCACACCACTCGCTTCCGGGTCTAAGGTGATGAACATGTTGTGACTCGGGAAGAATTTCCTTTGATTGTCTCCGTCATCGCCTCCAGCACCTCCAGCACCAGCTACTGTAGCCATATCTACAACAAACGAACCAAGTAAGATAAACATTAAAGCATAACACAAGGTCGCTTATTACCATGAGCGAAGTTGTGATAAAGACTGTATAGGCGAAGTTAAAGTTTGGGCGAAGTTGGGAACAACTTCGCTTCAGCTTTAAGTTCGACTAAAAATTATTAAGTTAAAAAGGTTCCAGGCGAAGTTAAAGTTGGGGCGAAGTTGGGAACAACTTCGCTTCATCTTTAAGTTCGCCTCACCACAACATCGCCTCAGGCGAATTTAAGTTTCAGGCGAAGTTGAGCATCAGGCAAAGTTATGGATAACTTCGCCTCAGACGAATTTAAGCTCCAGGCGAAGTTACGGATAACTTCGCCTGAATCTGAAACGGCGACAGTAAGGTTAATCGAAATCCGGAAAACCGGTGTTTCGATTAACTTTGACGATTGAGGAGGCTCAAACACATGATATTAATGATAACTAAACGACCAGGTTGTACATGAACACGTAAAACAAGTTTTGAAATCGGGTTTAAGGATCGGTCGTCCGAGGTTATTACCCGGTTGTCGAAACAACCTTAGATTAACATCAATGAACGGATAATACGATATAATAACCCAACCAACCTTTAAATCGGTTTGAGAACGAAGAAAGAAAACAAGTATGGATATATAAGTTCGCTGTGAAAACGGAGATAAGTTCGCTGAGTTTGAGAATAATGAACTGTTTGACTCTTGAAAATCCTTATATAGGGGCGAAGTTATACAGGCGAAGTTACGGATAACTTCGCCTAGGCGAAGTTATCCACAACTTCGCCTGTTCAACAACATCGCCTATATATTTACAAAATTTAACCTTATAAGTTTAACAGTTTTCCAATTAAGTTATAAAACTTTCCTTTAAGAACTAAATGACGCGTTCAAGTCCAAGTAACCCGTTATAAACAAATACAACTACAGAAAAAGAAAACTTTAAACAATTTAAGTATAAGGGATCAAATTTCAGTCTCGATAGGGACTGCTACGTTTTAGAAAAGATCCGAACAGGAATCATACTAAGTATGTGACTGTCACATAGATCCGTGTGTAGCTGTATTATGACATAAAGAGACAGGTTGTAAGAAGGTAAATAACTTAAGATGGTTTTCATCGTTTCTGTGATACGAGTTAGGTTCAATTTTGCCTCAAAATTTAAGTGGGCAACAACTCAAAAATATTGATGCCTCCTATCTATCCTCAAAGCGTATTTGGCTTTCCCCAAGTAACCCCGAATTGACCTCGACCCATAGTGTCTGATTAGGTTTGTAATTACTCTTCATCTGGTTCCCGTTCTTCTTCTTACTCTAAGATTGAGAAGTCTTGACACTTTCATCTCTAGAATGTTTCAATACTCACAATTTTTTTTTTTTTTTTAACTCACAAATTTACATAGACTTCAGAGTAGTAAATAACTGCAAGTCCCGAATCTGGATCACTGCAGTTTCTTGAAACGCTATCTTCACGGGAATCAGACCACACATGGGCTCGTGTATGACTGGGTAATCGCTTTTCTGCCTATCATTCGGAAAGATATATATGAAGACATGCAAATTGTCGTAAGGAGTTTCCACGTAAAATCAAGTAGTTTTAGTTTGTATCACTTCTACTTTTACGCACCATAAAAAGTTACCATGACATACAATGACTGTCCTAAAGCCTTTTAAGTCTAATAACTTCACTAGTTAAGCACACACAGTTAGTATATCTATCATTTTCCAAGGTTAGATCAATTTTCTGTCAAACATAGCTAACGAACTTCTTACGAAGTAGTAGACTTGAAAAATAATTTCATTTCCCACAAAAAAATTTGACTTCAATCGCCACGATCAAAACAAAGTCTTCAGGTAAACGGCTATCCCGAAGATCCAATGGATCAGCTGGACCGACCACATACTAGTATGTGTCCTTCTAACTAAGAATGAACGACTAATTTTAAGCGAAAAAATGAAAACTCATCATAAACCGCCCCGGTCACTTTCAGTCATCTGGTTAATGGCTATCCTCAAAATCTACAAGTAGAAAATGAGGACCAAAACAAATCCGAAGACAAGTCCTTCAAACTGATGTAACCGACATATTTTTAAGCGATAGTGACCCTTTTTTTTAAATATTACAACAAAAGCATGGTTACTCGGAATTGATCATCCCATTTAGCTCGATAAGGTTTTGAAATCTTGTTTTATCAAACGCTTTAGTATAAAGATCAGCGAAATTATCAAGCGTATCCACCTTTTCAAGCACTATCAGTTTCTTCTCAGCACAATCCCGTATGAAATGATGACGTATGTCAATATGTTTAGTTTTACTATGTTTCACGGGATTGTTAGTTACTGAGATAGCAGCTGTGTTATCAATGCAAATAGGAGTAAGTAAGAAATTCAGACCATAGTCGCGCAATTGTTGTTGAATCCAAAGAACCTGGGAGCAGCAGTTGGATGCTGCCATGTATTCTGCTTCACAGGTTGAAATTACGACTGAAGTCTGTTTCTTGCATTGCCACGACACCAATCTGCCACCAAGAAACTGACATCCTCCTGTTGTTGACTTCCGACTCTGATTGCACCCACCATAATCAGAGTCTGTGTAGGCGACTAGCTCCAAGTCTCCTCCTCTCGGGTACCACAACCCCAGCTTCGGTTTGCCCTTGAGATACCGCAAGATCCTCTTCACACCTCTCATGTGAGATTCCTTTGGGTTTGCCTGAAAACGAGCACAAAGACAAACAGCAAACATTATATCAGGCCTAGAAGCAGTTAAGTACATTAAAGAACCTATAATAGCCCGATACTGAGTTGGGTCCACATCTGCATCACCGTCTGACTCAGCACCCAATTTGTGATTGACGCAGATAGGAGTGTCGAATGGAGTGCTGTCCTCCATCTTGAAGCGTTTGAGCACATCATGGACATACTTGGTCTGATGAATGAACATCCCATCCTTCTTTTGATCAACCTGCAATCCTAAAAAGAAAGTTAGTTCACCCATAGCACTCATTTCAAACCTTTTCTTCATGACGTCCTCAAACTCCTGACACATGGAGACTTTAGATGCAGCAAAGATAATGTTATCCACGTAGACTTGCACCAGCAGGAAGTCGCTTCCTTCTCTCTTAACGAACAACGTACTATCAATTTTTCCTGTTTCAAAACCATTTTCAAGCAAGTAATCTGATAAAGTTGAATACCAGGCACGAGGTGCCTGATGTAGTCCATACAATGCCTTGCTTAACTTGTACACGTGATCAGGAAAGTCTGGGTCAGGAAAACCCGGAGGTTGCTCAACATACACTACCTCATCAACTTTCCCATTCAGAAACGCACTCTTCACATCCAACTGAAATACCTTCATCTTCTTATAAGCAGCGAACGCCAAAAACAATCTAATGGCTTCCAACCTTGCGACAGGAGCGAACACTTCATTATAATCAATACCCTCTTGTTGATTAAATCCTTTCACAACTAGCCTCGCCTTGTTTCTTATGATAATCCCTTTCTCATCTCTCTTGCACTTAAACACCCATTTTGTGCCAATCGCATGCACATGCTTTGGTTTTTCAACCAAATCCCAAACTTCCATTTTCTTGAACTGTGCCAACTCTTCTTGCATGGCTTCGACCCACGAGCTGTCCTTTAAAGCCATTTGATAATTTTTCGGTTCAATCTGGCTGATAAAGCAGGTGTACAAGCATTCGTTGATTATTCCTGTCTCCTTAATGCTTGTGTAAACACAGGTGTGCTCATCCAAGCTACGTCTTGTTTGTACACCGGAGGACACATCACCAATCACATTCTCCAAAGGGTGATCTTTATGAATTCTCGTGGTCGGAACAGAACCGACATGCAAATTGTCTTCCAAGTTAGAAGAGAGCTCGTCAATGGTTGGTTCATGCTGAGAGTGAAAAGGATTGATAAATTCTTCTTCAGTTGAGGCAGCAGGGGTATCGATAGAATTTGATGAGGAAGGTTGACATTTATCAATCAGCTGTCTTTGCAATAGATTTTCTTCCTCATCAAGGATCATCTTCATAGCAACTCTTTCTTCTTCTTCAGAGATATCTAAATCCGGTATGTTAAAAGACTTAAAAAGTTTAACATAGTCGAAAAACTCCGCAGGTCCATTGCTTGGTTTTGGCGGTTGGTAACTTGTGATATCTGTGTTACACACCACCTCAATCTTGCTTGTCGATGTATTGAAGACACGTCTGTTGGGAGTCCCAACAACATAACCGACTAAGATTCCTTCATCGGCTACTTCACCAAATTTAGAATTTGTCTTCAAAATCGAACAAGGGGACCCGAATGGTTCTAGACCACTCAAGTTGGGCTTTCTTCCATGCATAAGCTCATAACATGTCTTACCCAGTCTTTTAACAGTTAAGACTCTATTCAGAACATAACAGGCTGTAGCAACAGCCTCAGCCCAAAACACCACAGGAAGCTTTGAATCAGCCAGCATAGTTCTGGCTCCTTCAATTAACGTTCGGTTCTTCCTTTCAGCCACTCCATTCTGTTGCGGTGTATAAGGAGCGCTGTATTGGTGTTCAATCCCTCTCTGAAGACAGAAGATCTCCATCTCAAAATTCTTGAACTCTGTTCCATTGTCACTTCTGATGAACTTAACCCTTTTATCCATAACGTTCTCAACTTTGGTAATCAAATTCTTCACCATCTGAGCCGTTTCATCTTTTGATTTCAGGAAATATACCCACGAGTATCGTGAGTAGTCATCAGTGATCACCAAGCAGTATGAAGTACCTCCTAGACTTTTTGCATACACGGGATCGAAGAGATCCATGTGAAGCAACTCAAGAGTACTGGCAATTGAATTGACTTTCTTGGTGAGATGGGATTTCTTGTGCTGCTTTCCCTTCTTGCATGCTATACATTTATCTTCAAAATTGAAATTTTTCAAGGGAACGCCCAGCACAAGCCCATTCTTGACAATGTGGTTCATCTTACGAAGATGAATGTGTCCCATTCTCCTATGCCACAATTCGGAAGCTGTTTCACTCGCTTTTGTCAAAAGGCATGACTCTGCCGTGGCCAGTTGATCTCATATCCATAATGTACGTATTCCTATCACGAGGAGCCTTCATCAAAATCCACTCCTCTGGTATCTGAAAACCCGGTTTCAGCACGATCGCCTCGTTCTTTGTAAAATGAACGGTGTACTTCTTATCACAAATCTGCGACAAACTCAGCAGATTGTGCTTCAATTCTTCTACAAAGTTGACATTCTCCAACGTCATCTTTCCGTTCGACACCGTTCCCTTTCCAGTAATATTGCCTCCACTTTCTCCGGCAAAACTTACTCTCCCTCCTTGAACAGGTTTCAAATCGTGTAACAAATATTTGTTACCCGTCATGTGCCGGGAACAGCCGCTATCTACAACCCAAAGATTGTTGGCAGCCCTGTTCAACTGTTCCTGCACAATAAAGCAAAAGATTAGAATTTAGGGACCTAAGACCAATTGGTCTTGGATCTATACATCCCAAACTTTGGCTTTCCAAAGTTAGTATCTCGATAACTCCTGTAAGTCCCATTAGGATATCTTATTGAAGATTGATTGTAAGGCCTTCCAAACCTTTGAGAATTGAAAGAATTATAGCTTGTGGTTTGGTTATTAGTAGTGTAAAACTGAGATTTGTTTCTATGAAAACCTGACTTATTCACATTTTTGAATTTTAAGTGGTTTTCATTTTTAGGAGCATAATAATTACTATTAGGTCTATTCTCAGCTTTAGTAGGCCTTACACCTCTGAATCGCTGCTTCAGAGGGCAATTTGCAACAAGATGTCCTAATTGATTACATCTAAAACAACACCTGTGTTCAACCTTTTTATCAACAGGTGTTTTAGATATCGAGGCTATATTACTGCCCGTTCGTCTCACATAAGGTGGGACTTACGGGTTTAGTGGAGTACTCTTTTTATTCGTTTTATCTTTTTCTCCACTCTTGGGTAACACAACCTCCTCTTTTGCCTTACCAGACTCGGATGACTTATCCGAATCTGACGAGACTGGACTTTGATCAGAAATTTCAACACTTGAAACAGGCGAACTTGTTTCGCCTCTACTAACATTTGGTTCTTTAACAGTTACTTTAATTGGCACTGTCTGAGCAACCTCAAAATCAATAGATTTCTGAACACTAGGGTTAAAAGTGTAATTGTGATTGTACGGTGGTGGAACCTCATGATAACCGATTCCTCCTCTCTTGGTAGAGGAACCTTGATCACTAACAACGTGATCAAGAATAGCAGAGGAATTTCTGAACTGCTCCAGTTTTCGATTCAGTTCCACCACTTTCACCTGGTGGTCAGCAATCTGTTTTTCTCTCTCAGCAATTAGTTTGGTCTTTTCTTCCAAAACCTCATAACTTAAATCAATCACTTCAATTTTTTCAGCAAGTTTAGTTTTTAAACTTTTAACATCTTTTTCACAAGCTTTTATTTTAATTTTATAATTATTTTCTCTTGATTTAGTAAAGTGATGATCTTCTTTTAAGGTTTTAAATTCAGCATCCAACCTAACATACTGATCGGTAATAGTTGCTAATTGCTCAGACAAGTTCTCACATTTTGAACAAGTAGTTTTAGAGCATACCTCGGAGAGCTTGTCATTAACGTCTGCCATAAGAGCCTTTTCTTCTCCGGCAGCCTTCCCATTTTCTTCTGTTTCGACCTTTGCCAAATTTGCCTGCTCGAAAGATTCTTTAGAAAGCAGGTTCCAGTTATATTCACCATCTCCTCTGGAAATCATGGCACTGTAATCTCTTCTTCCCTCATTATGCGGTGTAGACTTTCCTTGACTTCGTTCTACACGCTCATTCCTACATTCTTTTGCGAAGTAACCGTTTTGTTGACAATTGTAGCACCTTACCTTTGACTTGTCGAACCCTGGTCTTCCTCCGACAAACTTTCTACCGGTCTTATTCATAAACCTCTTCACCCTCCTTACAATCATGGCCATCTGCCATTGTAGATCCATTTCTTCCATATCATCAGCATCAATCTGATCGTAATCTTCATCCAACATAGCTGGATCAACAATCTTCCCTTGAATATAGTTCTCATAGGAAGCAATGAAAGAAGCATAGAGGCCAAACTGCTCTTCAGCAGACTTGACACTCATAGGTATCTTGGAGTAGTTGTTGCTGGGAGCACTTGAAGAGCAACTACTCTTGCTTGCCTGGGGTTGAGAACCACTAGATCCAGCTGCTACATAGCAAACATTGTCACACCCGGCCCTGAGCGGCGGAAACAGCCGGGCGCGCGCGAGTGGGGATTGATAATTAAGCACGGGCCATTGCAAACATTCAAAGATTTTCATTGCGCATGAAATTTTTAATACAATACATTACATTGTTTAAAAATTACATAAAAACATCCAAGTATGAAAACTGTTGAAGATTTCCAAGCCATATCCCCTTGCGCGGCGGGAGCAACCACGCGCATCGAAGGGATAGAACTAAAATCTTCCAAAAAGCTAGTTTTAGATGTTCAGCGTGAGGTGCTCTAAGTGTGACTCCATGCGCTACCTAATTATCTCCTGAAAGACACGTAAAAACATTTGAATCAGTATAAACTGAGTGAGTTCACAAGTTTTAGTAACTTGATAAATCGTATTGCATCATAATCATTCTGAAACATAATTCTGGTAGCATCATTAAAACACATGCTTGGTAAAACATAGTTCTATCAACATATTCTGATAAAATCGTTCCGCGGGTTACGCGCGAACATTTCTGGGAACGGTGCTCGTCTATGCAAAGTGGCGCTGCCACTACGAGCTAAAATAAGTAATACCGTCCCGCGGGTTACGCGCGAACGTTTCAGGAAAATGTGCTCGTCCATGCAAAGTGGCGCTGCCACTACGAGCTAAGATAATAATTCCGTCCCGCGGGTTACGCGCGGACGTTGTGCCGGAAAACAAGGCGCTCGTCCATGCAAAGAGGCGCGACCCCTACGAGCGGGCTCAAACCCATAGTACTGCCCCATGACCATACTAGGCACTCGTCCATGCAAAGAGGTGCGACCCCTACGAGTGGGTGGATCAAACCAGCAGTCCCTACCCTTAGAGTTCCAATGGTAAAGTGATCACTTACACGTTCTTGCGCACTCATATCGAAAACCATAGATAACTGTTTGCATTGCTCGAAAACTTACCATAATGAATTATAAGTTAAACACAATCGCTTGCATTGTTCGTAAATATACCATGATAAAATGTAATTTAAACACGTGTCCCTCGCCCCGAAAACAGGTTAAAAACAGTGAAAATAGTGAAATGGGGGCTGTGAGACTCACCTGTGGTTCTTGTTAAGGGATTAATCGAGATTCGGGTTTTCTTGGTGTTGGCCTTGGAATCGAAGGTCTAGAATACGATTAAATAACAAGTATATATATTAAGATCAAGAAATAGGAGAATATAAGGGTTGGATAGTAGGTCTCAAGGTTATATTCTCGGCTTACCTAGTAACAGGATCGGAGCTGGAAACAACGGATGCTTGGGAGAGGATTAGTGCAAGTTTGTAGTTCTTTGAAGTGTGTTTTGGGTGATAATTTAGGTTATAAATTTATAGGCAAACTCAAGGGAACACAATCCCTTGCTTTAGGGGATTGAAATCTTTTCATATCTAGGTGTAATGATGATAAAGTATGGAAATTATTATTGTTTATTGTTTACTTAAAAGTGGAGGAGTGGATAAAAGATCTTGAT
Organism: Bidens hawaiensis; assembly: GCF_021521415.1. Classification (NCBI taxonomy): domain Eukaryota; kingdom Viridiplantae; phylum Streptophyta; class Magnoliopsida; order Asterales; family Asteraceae; genus Bidens; species Bidens hawaiensis. The sequence continues at coordinate 25,978 of NW_027498433.1, read as the reverse complement.
TTGATTTGGACAGGACATGCAGGTCTGGGGTTGGTGAGAATAGGGTGGCTGACAGTTGACTTTTCATGTTACAGTGTGCTTTTTCAGGTACTTTTGTCAGTGTACAGTAAAAAGTGGAAAATCTCTGAAACACGCTACTGTTTCCTTTTGGGCGGGAGAAATCTCCTTACGTCTGGAGAATAGACTAAGTGTTCTGCGCGTATTACTTTGTGCGCATAGCTTTCTGCGTGAAGGACATTTCTTTGCTGCGGGTAGGTGCGTGACCTTCTCGCAGTCAGGGACATTGAGTTTCATTTGTAGATTCTCCAGGTGGTCTTGGTATTTCAACATAGTGATCAGTTATGTTGAAGTCAATTCCATCCTGGAGCTTCAGACAAACTAGCTCTCAATGTTCCCGCCATGCGGGGAGGTTAGTTCCCTTCCGCACGCGCATAAACGATTTAGGGTGCACCCGCCTTAGCATCATGCGTGACGGTCAACCCATTAGACATCATAACGTTACGGTACATGAAAACATAAAGCCAAAACATTCGTGCATGGCGCATATAACATATGCCCACGCAGGTTCTTAACATGGTGCGCTCGCGCATGGCGCATATAACATATGCACGCGCTGACTAACATGGCGCGCTCGCGCAGGGCGCACATAACAAATGCACGCGCTGACTAACATGGCGCACATAATATTTACAATCACCTAATTATTAGGTTGATTACTTAGTTTAAGGGATTGGGAATTTACCGGGTGTCACATTCTCCCCTCGTTAAACGAATTTCGTCCCGAAATTTAGGAGACGTTGCTGGCAGAAGCCATGTTCTGAAAGAGGTGTGGGTATTTCTTGCGCATTTGGTCTTCTCTTTCCCAAGTGAACTCAGGCCCACGCCTCAAGTTCCATTGAACCTTTACTAACTTGATTTTGCTCCTGCGTAACTTTTGTTCTTTCCAATCCGTTACTGCTATAGGTTCTTCTACGAAGTGCAGCTGTTTGTCGATGTGAATCTCTTCCAACGGCAAAATCAACGTTTCGTCAGATAAGCACTTTTTGAGGTTGGACACATGAAACGTATTATGAACTCCACTGAGTTCGGCGGGTAAACGGAGCTTATAAGCAACCGGACCGATCCTTTCCAGGATCTCAAATGGTCCAATGTAGCGCGGATTCAACTTTCCTCGCTTGCCGAAACGGGGGACTCCTTTCCATGGAGAGACTTTCAAAAGTACTTTATCCCCTACTTGAAATTCCAATGGTTTCCTTCGCACATCTGCGTAGCTCTTCTGTCTGTCGCGCGCTGTCTTAAGGCGATCCCTTATCTGAAAAATCTTGTCTGTTGTTTCTTGGATCAATTCTGGACCAGTCATTTGCTTGTCACCCACTTCAGCCCAGCACAGTGGGGATCTACACTTGCGCCCATACAAAGCTTCGAACGGCGCAGCCTTAATGCTTGTGTGATAACTGTTGTTGTAAGAAAATTCAACCAATGGGAGATGAGTATCCCAGCTACCTTCGAAATCGATTGCGCACGCGCGTAGCATATCTTCCAATGTCTGGATTGTTCGCTCGCTTTGCCCATCCGTTTGAGGATGATAAGCTGTACTCATATCAAGGCGAGTACCTAGAGCTCCTTGTAACGATCTCCAAAATCTTGAGGTGAACCGACTATCTCTATCAGAAATGATGGACACTGGGACTCCATGTTTTGAAACTACTTCTCGAATATACAGTCGGGCTAACTTTTCCATCTTATCGGTTTCCTTGATCGGCAGGAAGTGCGCTGACTTAGTTAGCCGATCCACAATAACCCATATTGTGTCATAACCCCCAGGTGTCCTTGGCAGTTTGGTGATGAAGTCCATAGAGATTTGTTCCCACTTCCACATGGGAATTTCTGGCTGTTGAAGCAACCCTGATGGTTTCTGGTATTCAGCCTTTACCTTCGAACACGTCAGGCACTTACTGACATACGTCGCGATGGCGCCTTTAAGATTGGGCCACCAATACAGCGTTTTAACATCTTGGTACATCTTGTCTGCGCCAGGATGTACGGAGTACCGCGTCTTGTGAGCTTCGTTCAATACCTGCTCGCGCAATCCTCCCTTGAGAGGGACCCATATGCGGTTAGCGAAATATAGATTGCCGTTCTCTTTCAGTTCCAAATTCTTAACCATACCCCCAAGGCATTCGTTTTTAACAAACTCTGGTTTCAAGGCTTCTTGCTGAGCGTCTCGGATGCGGGTAGAGAGATCTGCGTGAATGGTCAACCTTAGAGCCTTGACTCGTAGCGTTTTTATTCGCTTCTTCCTACTTAGCGCGTCTGCTACCACATTCGCCTTTCCAGGGTGGTACTTTATTTCACAATCATAATCGTTCAACAATTCAACCCATCTTCGTTGCCTCATGTTTAAATCCTTTTGATCAAATATATGTTGAAGGCTCTTGTGGTCCGTAAAGATTATACACTTTGTACCATAGAGGTAATGGCGCCAAATCTTTAGCGCGAAGACAACCGCTCCAAGTTCCAGATCATGCGTTGTGTAGTTCTTTTCATTGGTCTTGAGTTGGCGCGAGGCATACGCTATGACTTTGTCTCGCTGCATAAGGACACATCCGAGTCCCTGATGTGAAGCGTCGCAGTATACGACGATGTCATCCGTCCCCTCGGGCAGAGACAAAATTGGCGCACTACATAACTTCTGTTTCAACGTTTGAAATGCTGTTTCCTGATTTTCGCCCCACACAAACTTCTTGTCTTTCTGAGTTAGCGCGGTCAGAGGTAGAGCTATTTTGGAGAAGTTCTCAATGAAGCGTCGATAGTAGCCAGCTAGCCCTAGGAATTGCCTCACCTCAGTTGGGGTTTTTGGCGCTTCCCAGTTTTCGATGGCCTTGACTTTGGAAGGATCAACGTGAATTCCTTTCTCGTTTACAACGTGACCGAGAAAGTGAACTTCTCTAAGCCAAAACTCACACTTGGAAAACTTCGCATACAACTTTTCTTTCCTCAACAATTCCAAAATCAATCTCAGGTGTTGCTCATGCTCGGCCTTGGTCCGAGAGTAAATCAGAATGTCATCTATAAACACAATCACAAACTTGTCCAAGTATGGTTTGCACACGCGGTTCATCAGATCCATGAACACAGCCGGCGCATTAGTTAGCCCGAAAGGCATCACTAAGAACTCATAATGGCCGTATCTAGTTCGGAAGGCTGTTTTCGGCACATCTTCCTCATGGACCCTAAGTTGGTGGTATCCTGACCGTAGATCTATCTTTGAATAATAACTGGATCCCTGCAACTGGTCAAATAAGTCGTCAATCCTCGGTAAAGGGTACCGATTCTTGACTGTCAGCTTGTTCAGCTCCCTGTAGTCAATACACATCCGGAAGGAACCATCCTTCTTCTTAACAAACAGTACTGGAGCTCCCCAAGGTGAAAAGCTTGGGCGTATGAAACCCTTATCCAATAGTTCCTGTAACTGATTGGATAGCTCTTGCATCTCAGATGGAGCTAGTCGATAAGGCGCTCGAGCTACTGGCGCAGCTCCTGGGACCAAATCAATACGAAACTCGACTTGTCGTGGCTGCGGCAATCCGGGCAAATCTTCAGGAAAAACTTCTGGAAATTCGCGCACTACTGGTAAGTCTTCAATTCTTCGCTCATCTCCTTTCTTCTCTACGACATGCGCCAGGAAGGCGTAGCACCCTTTCCTTAGGCACTTGCGCGCCTTTAGGCACGAAATCAGTTTCGTCGCAACTCCCCTTCTTTCCCCTTGAATCACCAAGGTTTCTCCGTTCAACAGTGGGATCCGAACCTGCTTCTCATGGCAAATAACTTCCGCGCGGTTCTCGACTAACCAATCCATACCTACCACAATGTCAAAACTTCCCAAGTCTATTGGCAACAAGTTAATATTGAACCCGTGACCTCCCATGATTATTACACATTGTTCAGTTCTTTCGTTCGCGCATAACTGCCTACCATTGGCTAGTTCTATAGTATAAGGCGTGTCTAGCCTACTGGTTGCTAAGCCTAGGGAGTCTTTAAACTCAGCAGATATAAAACTTAGGTCAGCGCCAGTATCAAATAAGACAGATGCAAAATGTCCGTTAAGCAAAAACGTACCGGTTACCACATTCGGCTCTTCTTTAGCTTCGCCTGCGCCGATCACAAAAGCTCTCCCGCGAGCTTGGTTTCCCTTTTGCGGGCAATCCCGACTAAAATGCCCTGGCTTCCCGCATGCGTAGCAGTTGTCGCTCGCTCCAGCTTCTCTGACACGGCAATTCATCGTCTTGTGCCCTGGTCTGCCACATTTGGCACATTCGATTCTTGCGCATTCACCCTCGTGGTGGTACTTGCATTTGTTGCACCATGGGCGAGGCCCGCTGTATCCTTTTCGTGGTGGCTCCGCGGCCTGAATCGCGTAAACTTTTGCGCTTTCCTGCTTCTTGAACGGTGGCTGCTTGGAGTCGGACCCTCGGTGGTGAGAGTTCCATTTCCTCTTGGGATCAGAGGTTCGCTGCTCGGTTCCGCGCGTAGTTAACAAACCCGCACGGATCGTATCCCTTGTAAGGGTGATGGCCCGCGCTACCGCCTCATCAAAGGTTGGAGGCGCTGCGGCGTTGAGCGGAACCCTAACAACAGGAGGTAACCCAAAAATATACCTCTCGATCTTCTTTTCCTCCGTGTTTGCCATGTCTGGCACCAACTGGCAAAGCTCGTTGAACCGGTTGTTGTAGGCGTCGATATCCGTTCCTACCATGGTGTGGTTCCAGAATTCCTGTTGTAGACTCTGGATTTCTGCGCGAGAGCAGAACTTTCTCATCAACATTTCCTTCAGTTCCTCCCAGGTCTTGTGGAGAGCAACTTCTCGCCCCAATGTTTCCGTTTGAAGCTTCCACCAAGACGAAGCTGCCTCTTGGAACATGCAGGTCGCATAAAGGACCTTCTGGTTCTCACTACATCCGCTAATGGAGAGAACTGTCTCCATCTTGTCAATCCAGTTGTAGAGCCCAATGGCCCCTTCGGTACCCTTGAATGGCCAAGGCTTACAGGCCATGAATGTCTTATAGGAGCATCCTTTGTCCAAGGCTCCTGATTCGGGTTCTGGGGTCTCATTCTGACGACCCTGACTTGATTCGGCCTTGCTGGCCTCATGTGTCGCAATCGCCTGCGCGATTATTTCCGCGAGTTCCTCGGGTGTCATGGAAATTCCTTTGGCTTTAGTTGGAGGCATTCTCGCTTTAAAAGAGAATGGAAATATATCAAACTTAGCGCATGTACTCTGAGCACAATGTTATCATTATTTACTAGACACTGTGTGACCCGTGTTCCTAAGTGTGTGTATAGTTTCTTTAGAAAATATTTTCTTTGAAAAGTATTTCATGTGATTCCCCAACGGTTATAGTCTAGGTTAAAACTTCTTTTCCTAGTTCGCTATAACCAGGGCTCTGATACCAATCTGTCACACCCGGCCCTGAGCGGCGGAAACAGCCGGGCGCGCGCGAGTGGGGATTGATAATTAAGCACGGGCCATTGCAAACATTCAAAGATTTTCATTGCGCATGAAATTTTTAATACAATACATTACATTGTTTAAAAATTACATAAAAACATCCAAGTATGAAAACTGTTGAAGATTTCCAAGCCATATCCCCTTGCGCGGCGGGAGCAACCACGCGCATCGAAGGGATAGAACTAAAATCTTCCAAAAAGCTAGTTTTAGATGTTCAGCGTGAGGTGCTCTAAGTGTGACTCCATGCGCTACCTAATTATCTCCTGAAAGACACGTAAAAACATTTGAATCAGTATAAACTGAGTGAGTTCACAAGTTTTAGTAACTTGATAAATCGTATTGCATCATAATCATTCTGAAACATAATTCTGGTAGCATCATTAAAACACATGCTTGGTAAAACATAGTTCTATCAACATATTCTGATAAAATCGTTCCGCGGGTTACGCGCGAACATTTCTGGGAACGGTGCTCGTCTATGCAAAGTGGCGCTGCCACTACGAGCTAAAATAAGTAATACCGTCCCGCGGGTTACGCGCGAACGTTTCAGGAAAATGTGCTCGTCCATGCAAAGTGGCGCTGCCACTACGAGCTAAGATAATAATTCCGTCCCGCGGGTTACGCGCGGACGTTGTGCCGGAAAACAAGGCGCTCGTCCATGCAAAGAGGCGCGACCCCTACGAGCGGGCTCAAACCCATAGTACTGCCCCATGACCATACTAGGCACTCGTCCATGCAAAGAGGTGCGACCCCTACGAGTGGGTGGATCAAACCAGCAGTCCCTACCCTTAGAGTTCCAATGGTAAAGTGATCACTTACACGTTCTTGCGCACTCATATCGAAAACCATAGATAACTGTTTGCATTGCTCGAAAACTTACCATAATGAATTATAAGTTAAACACAATCGCTTGCATTGTTCGTAAATATACCATGATAAAATGTAATTTAAACACGTGTCCCTCGCCCCGAAAACAGGTTAAAAACAGTGAAAATAGTGAAATGGGGGCTGTGAGACTCACCTGTGGTTCTTGTTAAGGGATTAATCGAGATTCGGGTTTTCTTGGTGTTGGCCTTGGAATCGAAGGTCTAGAATACGATTAAATAACAAGTATATATATTAAGATCAAGAAATAGGAGAATATAAGGGTTGGATAGTAGGTCTCAAGGTTATATTCTCGGCTTACCTAGTAACAGGATCGGAGCTGGAAACAACGGATGCTTGGGAGAGGATTAGTGCAAGTTTGTAGTTCTTTGAAGTGTGTTTTGGGTGATAATTTAGGTTATAAATTTATAGGCAAACTCAAGGGAACACAATCCCTTGCTTTAGGGGATTGAAATCTTTTCATATCTAGGTGTAATGATGATAAAGTATGGAAATTATTATTGTTTATTGTTTACTTAAAAGTGGAGGAGTGGATAAAAGATCTTGATTTGATTTGGACAGGACATGCAGGTCTGGGGTTGGTGAGAATAGGGTGGCTGACAGTTGACTTTTCATGTTACAGTGTGCTTTTTCAGGTACTTTTGTCAGTGTACAGTAAAAAGTGGAAAATCTCTTAAACACGCTACTGTTTCCTTTTGGGCGGGAGAAATCTCCTTACGTCTGGAGAATAGACTAAGTGTTCTGCGCGTATTACTTTGTGCGCATAGCTTTCTGCGTGAAGGACATTTCTTTGCTGCGGGTAGGTGCGTGACCTTCTCGCAGTCAGGGACATTGAGTTTCATTTGTAGATTCTCCAGGTGGTCTTGGTATTTCAACATAGTGATCAGTTATGTTGAAGTCAATTCCATCCTGGAGCTTCAGACAAACTAGCTCTCAATGTTCCCGCCATGCGGGGAGGTTAGTTCCCTTCCGCACGCGCATAAACGATTTAGGGTGCACCCGCCTTAGCATCATGCGTGACGGTCAACCCATTAGACATCATAACGTTACGGTACATGAAAACATAAAGCCAAAACATTCGTGCATGGCGCATATAACATATGCCCACGCAGGTTCTTAACATGGTGCGCTCGCGCATGGCGCATATAACATATGCACGCGCTGACTAACATGGCGCGCTCGCGCCGGGCGCACATAACAAATGCACGCGCTGACTAACATGGCGCACATAATATTTACAATCACCTAATTATTAGGTTGATTACTTAGTTTAAGGGATTGGGAATTTACCGGGTGTCACAAACATCCCCATTTGTGTTAACTGACACATGCCCCTCATGTGATGAGTTGGGGCCCGACTCTCCCTTCGAGTAGTAAGCAGCCGATTCAGTCTTTGAGCCTGAGCTAGTGTTGACTTTAGCTCCATACATACTTGGATCTTGAACCTGATCCATAGATGTCTCCTTTCTTACCATGTTAAGCTCAAAGGTCCTGAGCTTGTTGACTGTCGTTTCGAGATCATAAGTGGGAAAGTCCTTGTCTTCCCTCATCAGCACAGTGTACATCTCCCATTTTGGTGGGAGAGCATCCAGAAGCTTCTCAACTATCTCTTCTTCTCTGTAAGAAATGGAATAGTTGCTCAGTTCAGTCATCAGATGATAATATCGAGTGATGATATCATCTAATGATTCATTCTTCAAATACTTGAAGACTGAGAACTGGGTCTTGAGCAGTTTTATTTTTGAAGCCCGGATTCCTACATTTCCTTCAAATCTGCTCTCAAGGGCTTCCCAAAGCTCCCTTGCTGAAGTGTAATTCCTAAAAGTATGAAGGATCTCCTGTGGAAGAGCCATGGTAATAGCAGCATGAGCCTTGCTCTCAGCCTCATACATCTTCTTCTCTTCTTCTTCCATTTTACTATACTTCTTGATTTGGTCACGACCTTCATACTCCATAATTGGTGGAATATAACCATCCTGGATGCATACCCACATCTTCGCATCCTGGTATTTGACGTACTGTATGAACCGATCCTTCCATGCAACGAAATCGGTTCCCTTCAGCAATCTTGGGGCCTTGGTAGCCGACCCTGCTTCAACTTCCATCTTCACTAACTCAGAGATGTTGATCGACGACATCTTTTCCGAAAAGTAAGAAACCTGAAAAGTTAAATTTTTTTTTTTTTTTTTTAAGTACTGTAGGCGAAGTTACGGATAACTTCGCTTGAAGTAGGCGAAGTTGTAGAGAACTTCGCTGAAGAACTTCGCTGATATCTCTGCTGCTTAACTTCGCTGATTCTTAACTTCGCTTAAGGTAAGCGAACTTAGGAATGAGGCGAAGTTGTGGAGAACTTCGCTGATACAACTTGAGAAGGTAGGCGAAGTTGTGGATAACTTCGCTTAACCTTATATCTTCGCCGAAACCCTACGTACAGTGACGGCAACTTCGCCTGATGAACACGGACGTTTTTGAAGATCTGGAATCTGGATTTAACAAGGTTTTTGATGGTGCAAAGGCTTGAACACGATGGTAGGAGGTAAGAATGATCAAAAACACCAAAAACACGTCCCGCGAATAGTCGAAACGGACGATTTCTACACCCGCGTGAATATCCCGAACCACACAATCGAGCAAACGCTCTGATACCAATTGTAGGTTCCCTGGACGGATCGCACGAGATATCGCGGTCTACTCAGGTGCGGAATCCCTGCGTAGATCGTTACGAGTGTAGAAAGCAAATCAAACAAACACGATACGATAAACGAACACGTTATATTGATAACCGAACACGTGATACGATATCACTATTACAGACTCGTGAACCAAAACTGCTAACAACTATCACACGATTCACTCAACAACTCGTTAACCAACTATCCGTAACCTATATATAAATACACGACAACTTCGCCTGATATGTTCAGGCGAAGTTGTCCATAACTTCGCTTGTTCAACAAGTTCGCCTAGGCGAACTTGTTGACAACTTCGCTTATACAAAAACATAAAAAACATTACAGACTCGATTACAGACACTAGACTATGAACTACTGACATTCATGCACCAACAAGGAGGCATGTCGAAAGTTTTTGTCATTTTTTCTTAAATTTTAATAGTTATGGAAAAAATACTCAATGTGCAAAATCCCGCATCTTTGACTATTTCCAAAAATGTCCTTAAAAATAAATTCGAAACTCAATCACATTAAAATTCCATTGTTCATGTTATGTCATCTACAATTAACTTATATTATCATTATTAACTAGGAATCCTTGTCGGTGGATCCCGAAGGGGTTTAACTGTTCAGTTTCTCACATCATCCCTTGATCTTTTGTTCATCTAAACAGGTGAATAATCAACCCCCCCCCCCTATTTTACTTGCTTTCAAACATATTTTGGGGACTTATGCGTACCAACTATCAAACTACACATTGTATTGTATTCTCAACTGCAAACTGTTAATATTTGTGTTGTCAATCAATTGAATGACTACTTCCTACTTGCTATTTATTTATGTGTTTATTTATCGCATTCGGAGAGGACCATTATTTATAAATTGTCATATCATGTCGTAGTGGCCCGCGTCCGATTGAATGACGATGGTTTCACCGATAACTCAATTATTCTATCATGGTAACCAACTCCCAATTCGCATGGCAATGGTTTAGCCTGCACATCATTATTTGTTTACAATATTTACATGCTATTGTTTGGTTGTTTATACTCACAAATAACAATATTGTGGTATATATATATATATATATATATATATATATATATATATATATATTATTGTTAGTGTTAAAACTGGTGACTTTCTCACTCAACCTCGTGTTGACAAACCTATTCTATTTTGTACGCATTTGCAGGCTATCAGGTTGGAATGTCTATCAAGGTGAAGAACACTTAGTGATGACTGTTAGGTTAAAATTTATACTAGATGGTTTTGATTTGTTTTGTAATATTCTATGAATTGATTTGTTTGTTTGTAAATTGTTTATTTTCATTTATTAATTAGATATTGTCACTTTACAATTGCATGATTGTACCTTGTGATCTGTGAACCATAGATCACGCCCTGACATTTCCGCCTTAGGTTAGGGTGTGACAGGTTCGGTTCAAATTGGATTTTTGGATGGGACAGGTTTCGAAACTGGTCAAGTTGCTGATCGGAACGGGTTTGGTTTTGATTGGGTTTCGATTCAGGACGGGTTTTAGGACGGCATATAGAGGTGTTTTATGCTTGCGTGATAGAATCAAAAGTTAGTTTTTCAAAAGAGTTTTGCTTCACGCAAAGTCGAGTTTTAAATTTATAAAATGATTTTTATTTTAACTAGACCACACACAAATAGGCAAGTGTACCGATCGTATATGTAGTATGGTATGGGCGTGGACCAAGTATCGATCCACAGACACACTTATTTGATTTTTACTACTAAATGATCGTGTTTATTTTAACCGGAATTGAACATCATAATTGTTTTGGTTTTAACAAGTAAATTTTAAAATAAATTTAAAAGCATAAATTAAGGACAATACTTTTTGGGTTTTTATATTTTTTATAGAAATGGTCAAGGATAAAGGTGTACCATATTGGTTAAAACACCTCTTAACGTAGTTTAAGAATTAGTTGGTAGACATGTGATATAAACTTGTTTTGGTGATTAAATGTGGGAATGACACTGATGTATAAGAATTTAAACATTTTTTCAACACTAAAATGTCTCCAAATAATCGTAATTTCGGAAACTATATTAGAATAAATAACCACTAATGTTCATAATTTCTATCTATAGGTAAATATAGTCCTAAGAAATAAAACAAGCTGAAATACAATGAAAAACATAGATAAACGGTGAAAACCGACTCAACACAACCCATGGTGAATCAAGACATGGCCATGCCTAGAGCATATTAAGTAAAGACAAAAATTAGGAAATCAAGACATAGCCATGTCAACCAAGACATACCCCATGTTATCAAAAGTTAGAATAAAAAAACAAAATAGAAGGTTCTGAAGCAAAACACAGCCATATCTTCCCAAAACATGACCATGCCTTCAAGTACAAGAGAAAAAGTCAAAACTTGTGGAATTTGGACTGCTGTGGAACTCAACACCATGGTGCCTTGCTTAGCACGGTCGTGTTAACCTATAGTTGTACGATGGACAACGACCAATTAATGCAGCGGGACAAAATTGAAGAAATGGTCATGCCTTACTCAACACGGTCGTGCCTTGAGGGTCTCATCAGCCTATAAGTTGAATGCTCATCTTCTTCATTCAATACACCTTGGAGAAAGATTTAATACACCTTCCACTTCATTCACTCCTCTCAAACCACCTTTTCTCATCACCATTAATAAAGGAATTAATCTCATCCATCCAACCCTTGAATATTAAGGAGATTAAGCTTTTGAGAGAAGTCATTAGCTTTAAAGATTAGTCATCCAAACTGGTTAGATTGTTTCAACTTGATCATTTTTGTATCTATTACTATGATATTTATCATTATGCTTATTATTAGTTAAATTTCCAAAGTATCATCTTGGTTTAGAATGAATCTTAATTGAAGTATAAAAATGATAGTAAAACATGTGATTGGTTCTTAATAATTAATGGTTATGTTGCAATGATCATTTGATGAGGAATGTTAAAATACTCTTAAAAGATAACCCAAGTTCTAAGCTTGACGATAAGCCGAGAAATTGCTAATCTTGCGAAGCCTAGGCGAACCTTAAAACAGACACCAAGATCCCAAACTTGATGATAAGTCGAGAAATCGCTATTCTTGTGAGGACTTGGTTGATAAATTAGGAATCTTTAAAATCAAACCCCAAATACCGAACTTGACGATAAGTCGGGGAACTGTCACTCTTGTGAGGTTTTGGGGAATAACTTAATAATAATTTAAAGAGCTGCCATGATTCTGAGCTTGATAATAAGTCGAGAAATCACCATTCTTGTAAGGGCTTGGTTGGGTGGGAAATGTTAATCCTAATATTAACATGGACCAAATGGAATGTTAGTAGTGATTAACCATTTTAAAACAGGAATTATCAACTATTAGGCTTATATTAGTTTGGTTTGTACTTTAGTTTTGGGCTTGTTTATATTATGTTTTGGGCTTGCATGTAAAACGAGATCTAAATGATCTTGGTGGGCTATTGAGCTTATGTAGGGCTAGGGTGTAGTACCTATATATATACACATTGTATCTAGGTTTAAGTTTGGCCTATCATAATTATTGTTGAACGAGTTATTGTGTAAGTTTGTCCTTAAGCAGCAGACGTAATAATACGTGTGTTTTGAAGCATTCCTCATGTTTTCTTCGTGTGTTTAACTGTGTTACTGTGAATCGCCTCGTGTTAATTTCCGCTTAACAACGAGATCGTTAATATCACATTGAAAGATCCGTTCCAAGGACTTACAATTGATATCAAAGCCTATAGACCTATTCTAGGCTAAGTTGATGTGATATCATTGATTCAAGGGATATTTCTTTTGGTTGATTTCTGTTTGAAGTTTTCTGGAATTCGAAAAACAGTGTTCTTCGGGGGTCTTTGAGATTTTTTAGGAATAGTTTTTGACTGGATCAAAAATTTAAATTTGATAGTTCTTGGTGGTTTTCATCTGTTTCGGTCAACCAGAGTTAGTTCTCGACTGATTGTTTTAGTTCTCGGTCACTGGAGTTTTTGGTTGGATTATATACTTGGGTCAGATCACATTGGGCTTTAAGTAAAACAGTAAACTGTGTGGATTGTTTTTGTCTTACAGATATCTTTGGGCCTGATCAGTTTGGGCCTTAGGACAAATTAAGAAAACACTTGGACTTTGCTACTAAACTAATTCTTACTCTTATTTAAAATGGACTAAATAACAAACGGGTCAAGTAATGCTACACTGCATCAAAAATTGGACTCCATAATGGGAACTACTACTCGTATACCTCGCCTGTTGTCTCGTGAGGGGTTTAGCAAGTGGAAGTTCAGGTTCAAATAATACTTAAAAATGATGGACTCCAAGGTCTGGAGAAGTATGATTAGAGGTCCACAAATTATCACGTACCAACGTGAAAACTTAGAGGAAGTTGCTGTGAAACCTATTGAACTATATGACGATGCTGATTTTGAAAAGGTTGAAGAGGATGACAAGGCGCTTTCTACTTTAACCATGGCACTCTCACCTGAGATTGCCTTGGGATTTAGAGAGTTATAGCCAGCTAAGGCACTATGGGAAGCCCTTATTGAAGTGTATAAAGGTAATGAGGACATGAGGAGAAGTAGTCAAGATTTCTTGCGACATAAGTTCAACATATTCAATCACGTACTGGGAGAGTCGTTAGAAACTCAGCTGCATAGGTTCATAACCCTTGTGACTGATATGAGATCTACGAATATCAATCTGGCCGCCCCTGAAACGAACAATAAACTGGTGAATTCCCTGCCTCAAAGTTGGGATATTAATGTAGCGATGATTATGAAGATGAAAGATCTCAACAAGCTAACTTTGTCGGAGGTTATGGCAATCATCAAGGCTTGTGACATGGATTACAAACAGCGTGCCATAAACCATGCAAACTCTAACAATGGAGCTGGCTACAATACTGCTTTCAACAAAGCACTCATTTCAGAAGACAGCTTCTTAATGTTTAAGGCTTCTCAAGGGTAGCATACTCAACAGTATCAGCCTCAGAACAATTTCTCTATGTTCAAAACCGCTCAGGGTCAATTCTCTCAAGCTCCACCGCAACCAACTCATGTGTTCTTTCCTAAACCTGCTCAACCATATGCTGCCATCGTTAAACCTCATACATCTGTTGCTTCTTCCAGTTAGGGTTCCATTCAGATTCCTTTCATTTCAAAGGAAACTCAAGAAAACATCGCTTTAAAGGCGGGGTTCATGAATTGCTACAACCCCTTTCTTGCTAGAGATCTGGCTCAACCAGTAGTAGCTGCTGAGCTAGATCAAAATCATCCTGAGGATGTAGAACAAATGGATATCTCTTGGAAAATCGCCATGGCAGTGTTTCTTGAAAACAAAGTAACTAAAAGAACAGGCAAAACAATTGGAACATGCCAGCAAATCAGAAGGTGGGATTTAACAAGGATACTTTGAGGTGCTATATGTTAAACACACGGTTCAATCAGATTTAGAACGAAAGAAACTTAGATCTAATTTTGTAATTAGATCTAGTTCATAGAGATCACTCTTGATTATTATCTATAATATGTATTAGGTGTATTATGTATATATTAGTATTAGATAATATGTGAAGCTTTGATTGAGAGAACAATTTGACAGGGGTTCATTACTTTTTAATCAAAATCTTAAATTATCAGGGGAATGAACACCCCTATATATAGACGATGGATCTAACTTGTTACACATCCCGTAATGAATTAGACTCCAGTTCGTTAACATTACAGACTCTATAATGAAACTTAACGAATCAATTGATTCGTTATGCCCCATTCGTCAAAATTCCCTAACGAATGTGAACGAACTACAAGCCCATTCGTTAAACATCCTTAACGAATGGGAGTTACATTAAACAAACTGAATAGTTCGTTAAACATCCTTAACGAACTAGCCTTACATTAACAAACTAACTATTTAATATAAATATCTTTTTCATTATAATATCAATAATAAAAATAAAGACGATAAATACAAATACTCGAGGCGCCAAAACCGTGCACTAACACTATACAAAGACTGAGAGAACAACTTCGCAATATTACCAAGTGTAATAAGATTAACCGTTAGGGGAACATAATCATTGTCCAAACTCTTCATACACTCAGGATGTATTGCTCCCAGATATGCTCTGAATCTTGATTCCCATTTAGGAATATCACACAGCTTATTGAGCCTAGGGTATTTAGTGTGAGACCCTATCATAGAATCAGTAGTCAACATTTTCTGCATGATTGCGTTTTTGACGCTAAAGCATATAATTTAGCCATGATGGTTAAACTTTGAATAGTTTAAGGATAAAATCAATCAAACTCAAAAACTTAAGCAACGAATGGAGAAAATGGTGTAACGAATGAGAGATTTTTGTAACGAGTGAACAAACACAACTGGTATTGTTCACGCGTATGAGCTAAGATGAATGAGTGAATAATAAATGTGGTAAATCAGGTAACTAATGAGTAAAAATGAGCACGAATGTGATTTAAACGAATGTAGTTGTGAATGTGATTGAAATGAATGAGTGAACAATGTAACGAATCAGTATACAATATAACGAATGGGTTGTATATACCCCCTGTAACTTATTCTAATTAATTGTTCTTATTTTATCACGAATCCTCTCATTTATTTGCCTAAATTTTATCTCAACCCACAGTTACACACACTAATGTATATTGTTTTAAACGTACTCATATCAAAGATTAGATCCGTTAACGTATTCAATTAGACACAATGTTAACGAATGCGTATACAATATAACGAACGGATGATTACAAATTCATTATGTTAACGGATCTAATATTTGATATGAATACGCTTAGAACAATAAACGTTAGTGTGTGTAACTGTGTGTGTTGAGAGAAAATTTGGGCAAAGTAATGAGAGGATTCATGATTAAATAAGAACAATTAGTTAAAATAAGTTTACAGGGGGTATATATTGACAATGAGCTCATTCGTTATACATTCCTTAACGAATGAGCCACATTCGCCATCAATACATTAACTATCATTCGTTATCAAAACAAATTACCACATACGTTACCCTCATTCGATAACATTCCCTAACGAATGAGGACGAAAAACACGTGGAACTCATTCATTATTAGCTACTCCAATGAATGAGCTTTACATTAGTGAATGTAACTTTACATTAATTATCAAAATTCCCCTATACATTTTTCTAATACCAAAATACGTTACACAAAGATCGAGATGCAAAACTATGTACTAACACTTAAATCTTATGAAATCTCTTCAAAATACTTGTTAACATATATTTTAAACATTCTACGGTAATGTGTGACGGATGAACAAGATGAAGGTTTAGACTACCTTAGGGTATTAGAGGAAAAGAAAGATTATTCGCATGTATTTCTTTTCTTTTTTTAGGAACCCGTACATGTACTTGAGTTTGAATTTAATTAAATAAAGTATATTGTCACATTTGAATAGAGTCATTGTGCAATGAGCAATCAACGTTGCACCCTGTTGTTTAATCTGCCATCGGTTAGGATGTGACATGAGGGTCAATGCCTTTATGGCATTGTCGGCGATTGTAATTTTGTTAATACTGAATGATGAAAATTGTTCGTATGTAGAGGGATCACAAACTGGACTGAAATATGGATAGATCTTGACAACTAAACTTATTTTACTTATAACATAAGGTATAGAATGATGAGAACAATTTGTACTTTACGTAGTTTGTGTGTGTTATTAATTTAATTAATAATTGTATGAATGTCTAACATTAGAATTCATTCAACGAGACTTATTTTTAGTATACATGTCATGTTAGCGGGCTCTTTTTTTGAGGTTTGAAGGCATGGCTAACACTAAGGTAGGGCTACCATACTGAAGACTGGCTCTATTATTGTTTTTAACTCCATGATTGAGAATCAATTGTGGTGGAAACAAAACGCCGGTGGGGGGATATGGTACACTACTGTACCCCCTTCATACAACGAGAATTACACCAGTCTTTCTCTTACCAAAGAGCAGAAAGAAAGGGTAAAAACCTTGAAATATGGTAAAAACCAACTAGGTTTCTGGACCAAAACAACCTAGGAAGACAGAGCCATCTGTGTCTCCCACTCGTAAACCAGAGATTGAGTTATCCATTCATACTAACAACAGTAAATATTTTAAAAATAGATATGAATGGTTGCCTAAATGAAGACTCCATATGAGATTATGTATGGTCACAAGCCCACAATTGCACACTTTTTGGCGTTTGGCTGTCCATGTACTATGCTAAATCTTGAATCGACTCCAGAGTTTAGGGCCAAAGCTGATGAATGTTACATTGTTGTATATGCTGGTCGTACGGCCTACGGAGTCTACAACAAGTCAACTATGTAGATAGTGGAATTGTATGATGTGCGCTGGCTGGAAGAAGATGAGACTGATGCTTGTGTCGGTCCTGACTGTATATTCGGTTTAATGAACTTTATAGGCCTTTCAACGTACTTCCAGTTGTCGATACAGAAATTTTAGGTTCCGGAGTCTTAAGTTGTGTTGATGAGGAAGAAGACGTACCTGCTGACTCTCACATGTCTCCATTGCTGGGTATTTATCCTTCACAGTCACTAGATACCACTCAGCCATTGTCAGACTAAAAACAAGAAAAGACTACCGAAACTGTTTCCTCACCAGCACCTGTTGTCAACACTCCATCAGTTGAGGGGGAGAGTTCGATTCATCAAATTATCGGAAGCACCCTATTCCCAGATGTCGTTCCTAATGAAAACACTGCCAGTACCTCATACTCACACAGTACGATGACATCTGGATGGAAGAACCCTCTCACTAAAATCTTTGAAGATCTATCAAACTTACCTTCCACCAGTTCTGTTCCCAAGCATTCAATTCCATCAAGAATTCAACGAGATCATCCAATTGACAATGTCATAGGTCCTCTTGAAACAAGCGTGTCCACCAGAAGTCAGGTTGGACACATCAACAGTAGTTTGTTTTCTTGTTTCGTCTCTCAGATAGAGCCTAAATCAGTAGAAAGGGCACTGCAAGAACCAAGCTGGGTGGATGCTATGCATGAGGAATTAAATCAGTTTTATAAGCTCGCAGTTTGGAGATTATTCGAGTTGCCAATTGGAAAGAAAGCGTTAGATACAAGATGGGTTTTTCGCAACAAGCAAGATGATACAGGGGTCATAGTTCGAAATAAAGCACAGCTCGTCATTCGTGGTTTTTTTCAGGTTGAAGGTGTTGGGTTTCGGCATCTATTTTAGATTATTAGTTGAAACATTTTTACTAATCTAGCAACGGAAGCATGATAATATCAACAACCTATTGTTAATTTTATGAAACATACCAATATGTAACAAGGCTAAAACCCGAAGTAGGATCAATCTACAAGAACTAAAGGCTTACAAAATTAATAATAACAATAACTCTTTTACCTCAAAAGAGTAGGATGATATGAAGAGGAAGATGGACTAGCCTCCAAGAGTAGGATGCCTCAAGAGGTGATACCCACGAGCAACACGGATGAGTGTTAGGACAAGAACACTAGAAAACCGAGCACCCAAGCCCTCCTCCCTTGCTTGTTTCGGCCGAGAAGAAAAGGAGAGGGAGAGTAGGAGGTTTTTGCACTTTTAAATTTGAAAGAAAAAGTGATCCATTGCATGTGTAGGCTAGTGGGGTTTTTAACCAAAAAAATAACCAAGAGACCTTGATCACATTGGCTTGTTGGGGTGGTGGTGGGTCCCACCCAAACCGGCCACCCATCCCTTCCTTTTTTTTTTTTTTTTTTTTTTTTTTTTTTATTCATTCATTTATATATATCACATATATATAAAACTAGCCTACACTATTATAAAACTATTTTATAATCTTTTCTTAATTATTTAACCAATTAAATAATTAAATAAATAAATAAATAATCCAAATTATTTATTTTAATCTTTCAAGTGCAATTTTTCAGAAAAACCGATTTCCTAAACTTTGTGTTCGGTATTTGTTTAAAGATCATATCTTAAACAAATACAATCCGATGTCTATCTAGCTCGTTATTGGGTATGACCCGACTTGGATCAAGCACAGTTAGCCACATTAATCTAAATACGTGTCTCGGGCATACGAAATTCCAACAATCTCCCACTTGAACGAGATACGTAGACAATTAATGCTAGTGGTGAATCCCGCCTAACTCGGTCCACCACCCCTAATGTGTTTGACGAAGTGCCATTCAATAACATCATCCCTTCAAGTTCCTTACTTGATATGATTTAGGTGAATCTATCATTATATCCCTTTGTTACTAGATGTCATGTTGGATCTAAGAGACATAGGTGATCATTCTCTTTTCAATTCAACTTTATCAGGCCTTAGACATCTAAACTCTCAACACATAAGAGGAACAAATTCCATCTTGACTGTATACGCCTCTCATTATCACTTTGTACTCTACCCGAGCTCATCCTTATGTACCATCTTTTACGAATAGCGAAGGGGAGAGTCAAAGTGTAATACTCGGTGAAAATCAAGACCCAGTATACATCTCAGGTCTAAGGATAATATGAAATTCTCCTTTACTCAAAATTACTAATGATCAGGTCCAAAGACTCCATGTAGTAATATTGAGAGCGGGTCAGTCCAATATTTGTATCCCACAAATATCTATGAACCTTGGCAGCAAACCCATGCTCCATATTCATTCCTTATGAATATCCACCAATCCTAGTTCATAATAGTCTTGCTTCATATTTGTTCCCACAAACGTGATCGACTACGGACTTTTAGAATAAGATAACTTATTCATGGATTAAACATGCAAAATTAGAATTTTAACTCAAGATTCCATAATCATATTAAAAGAGTTAAATTACAAAAGTCTTTTAAACGTTAATACAAAATAGATCAAATCCAATTACTAGAATATCGAAGTCCTAAGCTACTCGCATGACGCTCATGTTTCGGTCTTTCTAGGAGCTTCGTAAATGGATCCGCAAGATTTTGATCAGTTCCAACTTTGCGAATACATATCTTTCCTTTTTCAACTTCATCCCTTATGTAGTTGAATCTCCGCTCTATGTGCCTAGTCTTTTGGTGCGAACGAGGTTCCTTGATTTGAGCAATCGCACCCTCGTTGTCACAAAAGATTTCTAGGGGGTCTTGAATGGAAGAGACCACCCCTAGATCAGAAATGAACTTCTTCAACCATGCAGCTTCCTGAGCTGCCAATGAAGCGGCGATGTATTCTGATTCTGTAGTGGACAATGCTACCACTTCCTGTTTTGAGCTCTTCCAAGAGACAGCTCCTCCATTAAGAGTGAACACATACCCAGATTGTGATCGAGAATCATCTCGATCAGTTTGGAAGCTCGCATCCGTGTAACCTTTTATAGCGAGTTCCTCCTCACCAGATCCATATATCAGAAACATATCCTTAGTTCTCCTAAGGTATTTCAATATGCTCTTAACAGCCATCCAATGACTGTTTCCTGGATTCTGTTGATATCTGCTTGTCATGCTCAAAGCGCATGACACATCCGGTCTAGTACATATCATCGCATACATGATGGATCCTATAGCTGAAGCATATGGGATTTGTTTCATCATCTCTTGCTCACCCTTTGAGCTTGGACATTGATCTGAACTCAATATGGTCCCTCTTTGAATAGGTACAAAACCTTTCTTGGAGTTTTCCATCTTGAACCTTTTCAAGATTTTATCAATGTATGTACTTTGGTTCAAACCTATCAAGCGCCTTGACCTATCCCTATAGATCTTTATTCCCAAAATATAGGCAGCTTCACCAAGATCCTTGATGGAAAATCTACTTCCAAGCCAAGCCTTAACGCTTTCCATGGTTGGAATGTCATTTCCAAATAGTAGAATGTCATCGACATACAATACTAAGAAGGTAATTATACTCCCACTAGCCTTTTTATACACACAAGCCTCATCAGCGTTCTTGATGAAACCAAAATTTTTGATTTCTTCATCAAAACGATGATTCCAAGTTCTAGATGCTTGTTTCAATCCATAGATTGATTTCTTTAACTTGCATACTTTATTAGGATGTTTTGGATCGACAAAACCTTCAGGCTGAACCATATAGACATCTTCCTCAAGATATCCATTTAGGAAAGCGGTCTTGACATCCATTTGCCAAATTTCATAATCATAATGTGCAGCTATGGCAAATAATATCCTAATAGACTTTAGCATTGCCACAGGCGAAAAAGTTTCATCATAATCAACCCCTTGAGTTTGAGTGAAACCTTTAGCTACAAGTCTTGCTTTATAAGTATCCAAGTTTCCATGCATATCAGTTTTTCTTTTGAAAACCCACTTACTTCCAACAGTTTTGGTGTTAAGTGGTGGTTCAACCAATTCCCAAACTTGGTTGTCATACATGGATTGCATCTCAACGTTCATGGCTTCAAGCCATTTGTCACAATCATTCTTGGACATTGCATCACGGTATGTGGTTGGTTCATCCGAATCTACCACGTAGCAACCTTCTACAAAAAATCCATATCTTTCGGGTGGATTGCTAACTCTACCAGATCTGCGAACGTTTTGTGTGTTTTGATCAACCACTTGATCACTTTCAACAACCTCTTGTTGAGTGCTAGTATCAACCAATTGTGTATCATCTTGTGATTCTTGATCCTCATCAAATTTCACTGTTCTACTATTAGTTCCTTCCTCAAGGAACTTAGTTTCCAAGAACTTACCCTTTCGAGCAATAATAACATTTTGCTCACTAGGATCGTAAAAGTAATATCCTAAATCATCTTTAGGATAACCTATAAAGATACACTTAGTGGATCGGACTTCTAATTTGTTTGGGGTGTATTGCTTTACATAAGCTTCACAACCCCAAACTCTTAAGAATGATAGCGATGGAGCCTTTCCATGCCATACTTCAAAAGGTGTCTTCTCCACTTTCTTGGTTGGAGCCATATTCAATATGCGAACAGCGGAAAGTAAAGCATAGCCCCAAAATGATAGAGGTAAAGTGCTTCTAGCCATCATGGATCGAACCATATCTAATAGGGTACGATTTCTCCTTTCAGACACACCATTATGTTGTGGTGTTCCAGGTGGAGTAAGTTGTGAAATAATTCCACAACTCTTAAGATGATCTTGAAAAACACCACTTAGGTATTCACCTCCTCTATCACTACGAAGTACTTTGATTGTGGTCTTGAGTTGTCTTTCTACTTCAGTTTTGAAGTCTTTGAACATTTCAAAAGCTTCATCTTTGTGTTTCATTAAGTACACATAACCATATCGACTATAATCGTCAATAAAGGTAATGAAGTATCTTTCACCATTCCTAGTCATTGGTCTAAAAGGACCACATACATCCGAATGTATGATACCCAATAATTCTTTTGACCTTTCAAAAGTTTTATTAAAGGGTTGCTTTGTCATTTTGCCTTGTAAACAAGATTCACATACATCAAATGAATCAAACTCATTTGTTTCTAGAATACCACTCTTGCGAAGAGTTTGCATGCGATTCTTACTTATATGTCCAAGGCGACAATGCCAAAGATAGGAATCACCCAAGTCCTTCTTGAGTTTCTTGGTGTTGACATTGTACATTGAACTACTATGTGACATACCACTTTGATCTATTTCATATATACCATTCATGGGTATAGCTTTAAAATAAAACATGCCATTCATCAAAACATGAATATCACAATTTATAAATTTAAGATCAAAGCCACATTGTTTTAAAAGGGACACGGAAATAATGTTTCTCCTTAACTTAGGAGCATACAAAACATTCTTCAAAATTACTTCCAAACCACTTGGAAGCTTTAACATGTAGTCTCCTTGAGCTTGGACTTCAACTCTTGCTCCATTGCCCATAAAGAGACTAATGTCCCCTTTGTTGAGTTGCTTACTTCTTTTGAACCCCTGCAACAAATTGCAAATGTGAGTTCCACATCCGGTATCAAGTACCCATGTATTTGAAGAAATAACATTTAGTTCAACATATATAGTAAAGATAATACCTGAGGTTTGCTCCGCATCCCTCTTATCTTTTAACGCTTTGAGATAGGTCGGACAATTCCTTTTCCAATGACCTATCTCTCCACACTCAAAGCATGGATCTTGCGTCGCAACCTTTTGCTTCTTTTCCTTCGGTTTGTAGGGCGTGATGGCTTTCCTCTTTCCCTTTCCTTGGACGTGGCCCTTGCCCTTAGCAACACTTGCTTTGGGGTTGGAGTTATGTCCCCTTTTGCCTTCATTGATTGTTAGAACGGGTAAAACCCTTTTACCCATTCCCGCTTCGGCCGTTCTTAGCATTGCGTGAAGCTCACCAATGCTTTTGTCCCATCCATTCATGTTATAATTCATGACAAAAGTTTCAAACCTTTTGGTTAATGAGTTGAGGATCAAATCCGTAGCCAACTCATTAGACACGGGACAATTCAACCTATTAAGCTTTTCAATGTAGCTTTTCATCTTTAGGACATAAGATGAGACGCTTTGGGTTTCCTCCATACGACATGCATGAAACGCTCGAACCGTTTCGAAACGTTCCGCTCTAGCTTGTTGAAGGAACATTTCCTTCAATTGAGTTATCATGTCGTATGCCCCATGATGCTCGAAATCCTTTTGGATTTCGGGAATCATAGTTGCTAACATGAGGCAAGAGGCTTGTACCGAATCTTTGGTGTACGTGACCCAATCGTTATAAGCCTCCTCATCTTCCACGTTAGGCTCGTCGGGAATGGGATCGTCTAAGACATATGATATCTCTTCTTGCTTGAGAACTATTCTCAAGTTGCGATACCAATCCATAAAGTTATTATGGTTTAGACGATCCTTTTCAAGGATGGTTCTTAAGGATAGGTTACGGGTGTTATGGGTAGAGGTGTTTGCATTGTTAGCGGCCATCTACAAAATTTAACAAAGTTCTATTTTAGTATTATAAACAATTTTAATTATTAATACCCTTTTATACCACATTTTAAATAATAATTAAATTCTAGAATCCAACGATAAATCAAATTTCGGTTAGGTGACCTTTATCCCGTCATTTGATTTAACAAGGTAGTCAACCTTGACAATTGCAACCCTTTGCAACTTCTAGAGGTATGGGACCATTCGAAATCCTTATTTCGTGTTGGCATGTTTATCCATCAACACCATTGGATCCCATGCTTAGGTGACCTTTATCACATGGTTTCCAATTCAAGTCGTCCTACTTGCATAAACATGTAAGATTAACATACAAGTGGTTAGGTGACCTTTATCCCACAAATATGTTAATATTACCCTAAGTATATTAGTTTGCTTGAAATGGTTAGGTGACCTTTATCCCATTTAAAGTTCCCTAATACGTTAAGTGTTATACAAAAGGATGGTGTTTAGACTTGTTTCCTTGGTAATTAAGAAAAAGGGATTTTAAGTTTTCCAATATTCTAGATTTAGGAAACTTATTTACCATGTTCTAACATGCATTTAGTAACATGGTTAAATGAAAACGATTTTCACCGGTTCTAATTATAATAAAACCATTTTTATTATAGGCGTGAGACGGCTATTTAATTATTTTATAAATACTACGTGTCACGTCAATTACCAATAATTATTAGAACCCATTTTATATGTTTGTTTTATAAGATCTATGTGACGGATTGATATCCTATATCTACCATTCAAACACAATCAAACAAGCATACAAACACCATAAGGTCAACCATAAACACGAGCCTCTAAGCGGACCACACTTGTTGGCCGAAACAAGTGGGTGTCCTAGTCTTATCCTAAGGGACATAACATGACACAAGGATGAGTGATATGCTCCCACTTGATCTTGCATCCAATGCTACAAGTGTCTCCTCTTTAATTTGTTGTGATTTCAACTTGGGCTTCTTAGTGGGCCTTGGACTTCCATAAGCTTCCTTGGGCCTAAAAGGTAAATTTGGGCTTTAATGGGCTTTGAATCCCAAATCGGCTTGTGAGGCCCAATTAACCCAAATAAGCCCAATAGGCCCAATCCACCAAAATCTTGTAATTCTTCAATTTACAACAAATATATCCTAATACATTTGGTCTAAAATAAAGAAAATTACAAACAACCTATTTACTATTACAACCATTTGTAAAAAATAAATACAAGCCATAATTACTATTACATTCCAAATGAGTAATAATATAGATAAATCACAACACACAATCACAACATCCACATCGGTCTAGGCTCGGTTTAGGGACTAATTTACAAATAAATACATATCCAAATATATATTTAAAGACAAAAAAAAAAAAACCCCTCACGGTTGTTATTGGGCTTCGGCCCAACAAAAGTTATTGGGCTTCGGCCCTATTAAAAAAAAAAACGCCGGCCCAAAGGGCTTCGGCCCATTTTAACCTCACGGCCCAAATGGGTTTCGGCCCATTTGGCCAAAAAAAAAAAATTTTTTTTTTTTTTTTTGAACTTTAACATCCATATGTTAAGATCTTGGGTTTTATAAAATCTCATGCATGTTAATTTTATAAAACCAAAGGGGGAAAAACTAAAAGTAAACCTATGTCCTTGTAACCGGCTCTTGATGCCAATTGTTGGGTTTCGGCATCTATTTTAGATTATTAGTTGAAACATTTTTACTAATCTAGCAACGGAAGCATGATAATATCAACAACCTATTGTTAATTTTATGAAACATACCAATATGTAACAAGGCTAAAACCCGAAGTAGGATCAATCTACAAGAACTAAAGGCTTACAAAATTAATAATAACAATAACTCTTTTACCTCAAAAGAGTAGGATGATATGAAGAGGAAGATGGACTAGCCTCCAAGAGTAGGATGCCTCAAGAGGTGATACCCACGAGCAACACGGATGAGTGTTAGGACAAGAACACTAGAAAACCGAGCACCCAAGCC